>NC_136532.1:5233778-5402414 GCF_910591455.1 Pholis gunnellus | reverse complement strand
TTAACCGGTACACTGCCATGAATCCTAAAAAAAAAAAGGAGCTCAGAATTGAATGTGTTAATGCTTTATTTGGGGCAAAATTGTATACGAGTAGAATATGTAGAGTAAAATGTTTTTAATGAAATATCACAATTTTAAGCTTACGTTTCGATTGAGTTTTCGGACGGAAGCATTCGTCACACACACACGATGAGGAGGACAGGTTTTACATGTTCTGGCTTCAACAAACTGGTTAGTTTTGGCGATTGTTTAAAGAAAACATGCTTTGGGGGGTTCAGAGGGTTAACTTTGTAAACCAGAGTCTAAGATGAAAGACTTGGAAGCATTAGTGTCACAAACTGCTGGCATTCTGGGATTCTTGTAGCTCTTAAATTGGCTCACGGTCTGTTGAACGATGTCTCTGTAAAGTTTAAAAGGGACGGGCAGCTGGTGGTGAACGCTTCAGTCGGACGCATTAAGTCTCCACAGTATGCAGTGTGCTTTAAAATCAATCTAGAGGGCTCTGGAGTAAAAGATTATCTTTCTCAACCTCAACAGTGTGTGTTCCTGAACAATAGAGGGCGCCATCACCCTGTCGTCAAATCAGCAGCTCAGCCAGACACAATCACTTCCTCACCTCCAGAACGCTGGTGTGCTCATGTATGATAGGAAATCAGGATGGATGGATGGAACCGGTTTGGGAACTTTCGCCCGCGTGGTCTTGTGGAACTGATCCTACATCAGCAACGGTAGACCGGATCTTGAAAGAACAAAACCATGTCGGGTCCCTCATATACCAGTTACACAAAAGCAGGAAATCCAATGGAGTCTTCATCCTTTGACTCCCAGCGGAGTCACTAGAATGGTTCCACTGTGCTTCTGAAATGAATTACTGTTGTTTTATATCACTTCATGTGCATTGCTCACGCTGTGCTCTATCTCTGTTAGCCAGGCTTTAGTTTCACTTTCCTTAAGTGCCTGTTTGTTCTGAAAGCAGCACAGCTTACCTTAGGGATTCTTTTTACATTTTTAACATTAATGTAGTTTCAAAAATATAAGAAGACTTAGAAGACTAATTGATGATTAGAAAACCCTTGAAAACAGTTATGCTGGTGAGAGAAGCTATAAAACTGGCCTTCCTTTGAGCTAGTTGAGTATCTGGAGCATCACATTTGTGGGTTGGATTATACTCTCAACATGGCCAGAAAAAGAGAACTTTCATGTGAAACTCGCCGTCTATTCTTGTTCTTAGAAATGAAGCTATTCCATGCGAGAAATTGTGAAGAAACTGAAAATTGACACAGAATTGTCTGGGTGACCCCAAACTTTTGAACGGTAGTGTATCTTTCAAATTGTACTGAACTGTGTATATGGTAATAGCAAGGGAAATACTACGACTCATCTTTTTTTTTTTCTAGATTGTACTTGTCAGAGTAGTTTTATTGCAGCATACTTTTAACTAGTACTTGAGTATTTTGAGAGAAAAATCATTACTTTTCCTTGGTTACATTGGGATATATACTTTTATTTATTATTTTATGGATTCATTATGGGCAGGTGGTCAGCTGGTCCCAGGTCTGCTGGCGCTCTGATATCCTACCATCAGCCACGCCTCCACATGACTCTGATCAAAGCAGCTCGTCTGAAGCTTACACCAGTAACCGTTAGTGTTATGGCGTTCAAATAGCGCTAGCTACTAACATTTACGGCTCCGGTGGTGAACGCTGGTCTGAAGTCAGTACGCGGCGCTGACACTGAGCTGGCAGAGAGCAGTGAGTGTGTCTGTAATGTTAATGCCAATAAGTGGGTTAGTGGTTACAATGAAGCATCACGGGGATGGGAGCTGGGACCTATAATGGAATGTTTGAAGTTTAACTGCTACATTATATTACATGTTGACATGTTATATTACATGTTACATTACATGTTATATTACATGTCATGTTATATTAACTTTTTTGACATAACAGACAGTCCATTATGAACATGCACACACTTTGCTGATGTATTTTGTCAAATGATAATTGTGGGGGGGGGGGGGGGGCTATGTTTTTCAGTAAGTAGTGTTTTACTGAATTAGATATTGTGATGACTACTTTTGCTTCTAATTGAGTACTTTTTGGGGGAAAGTAACAGTAGTTTCGCTGGTGTGGCTCATATCACCATTCTTTTTCAATTCCAGTACTGATATGATACATGAGCTTCAGTAACTATGTGACTTGTTTTTTTAATACCTTGCTTTATAACGTGACACTTTATAAACCTGCCAACTAAACCTCTCCCTTTTGAAATGTCTGTATAGAAGCGTCCCTACAGGAACTTTACCGAAATAAAAACATTTAGTTTCTGTAGTTTTCGCAACTCCACGCTTCTGATAAATTTGGGTCATTGGCCCCAAATCCTCCATGTAGGACCGGGCCTGCAGGATGTCGGAGGCTGTGCAGGGTTTATTTTTTAACTCTGAGTTACGTATACATGCAAATGATTAAATGTGTGAGCATCACTTTGTGTGCCAGAAATATCTGCGCTCATTCAAAAATAATGGAAAAAGGAAACGCTTTTTATGGAATTGGGTCTCTCACTCTCTCTCTCTCTCTCTCTCTCTCTCGTATCAAAGAGGATTACATCTGGGGGCGGGGACAGGTCTCAGTGGGCGAATCATTTGTGTGGTCACAAAGTGTTGTGTAACATTTTCATCACGCAGTTAACGAACACAGGCGCTAAACAATCGTGGGGGTTCATAGTAGTTCATGTTGCCGGATTTGGTTCTCATGGACTAGCGGTGACTAATTGCGCCCCACAAAGTGGGATGCCTGTTATATGCTGCTGCAAAATAGAGCCGTCAGAAATAGTAACGGGAGCACGATGTGCACCGGCTCCGTGGTCGTCATTAGGAGTCCCTCTGAGAGCCGGCAGTCACCGTCAAACCTTCGCTGCAGAATCTCAAGTCTCTCCCACAACGACTGCTGTTCGAGCAAACTGAGACAACATTTTAGAAAATGTTTCACAGCACGTAGTCACAAGTAAACTTGAATTGTTGAATTCTAGGCGTTGCATAAAGCAGCAGGAGGTGAGCAGAGGGAGCGTCGGTGTGCTGACTGTAGCCGTCAGGTATCAGGTTTTGGTGTTTTAGGGGTTTGTGGTTCCATTCCAATAGCGAGGTAAGGTTTCACCCCATGAATACATGAAGCGTCTTCCAGAAGCATCTGAAGTCCAGTGTGTGTGCAGAGGTTTAGAGATATTTCCAAAAATAGAAAGTAATCAGAAAGAACATGTACTGTACACGGGATAGCTTTTATCTCACGACAACAAAAATAAAACTGAATCTCTTTTTGTCCAATCAATAGATCAGGATTTGTTGTTACCTAACCGTAACTGTAAATTATTATCTGGTTGGAATACAGATTTTGACACACTAAAGCCTCAGACTACAGCAGTTTTGGACCGTTTTATCCCCAATTCCCACTTTTTCCCGACGATTGGAGGAGAAAATCTGCTGTGGGACCTTGGTCGGTTATTTTGGCCCAGATTATCCGGTGATGTGATGGGGTTTACAGATGTGGTCCTAAATCTCCCGAGCTGTTAGCAGACTCATCCAGGCCGCCTGATTAATTTCATGACTCATATTTAGGTGCTAGAATCAGGACGATTACATCGGCGGTTTCCGAGCTGAACCACAACGGCGAATGAGAGAGAGAGAGAGAGAGAGAGAGAGAGATGAGCCGGAGCAGCTGATGGTGTTGCCAAGCAACGGTAAACAGCCTCTAGCCCTTGAGGCTAACGTTAGCTAGCATTCTGTTTGACAGTTCTCTGCGAACGGACAACCCTCGATGACTGCGTCTCTCCAGCCATGTCCTCATCCAGACTTGCTCGCTCTTCTTCTCTTTTGTTTCTCTCACTGCGCAGCATCTGCTGTTGCATCACGTCGGTCTCCGTTTGGTTTACATCAGCTTCATAATGAGATCACGTGAGCCGGTGCCTCGCTCCCTCTGGCGTGATGATCTTAATAATAATGTCCTGTAATGTGTGAGGCACCATTGTTTTTCCATTCGTTTGAGCCTGTGCGTGAGATTAGAGATAAGAGCATCCGTGAGGTTTCTCCTCAGCAGAGGACGCAAATCAATATCTAAATCCGTTCGGATTTGAAGACTTCTATCTGGAGTTCTTCAGCATGAAAGATGTCGCCTACCAGCTGGAAACCACACTCGCTCTTTTTTCAAATATTTAACCCGAAAAGGTTACTCGGGAAAATAATGCTACACAAACTAAGTAACATTTTAAGATCATTAACAGTTACACAACTGAGCTTTGATTTAAAAAAAAAAAAAGTCTTAGAGACTTTAAAAACAAAGTCACACAATGACATACATTTCCCCCTAAAATGCTCTTGATGTCATGTGACAACATGCTCACAATTACATCTACAAACATTCAGCAGGGACTCATCCTGCAGTAAGAAAATAATAGTCTCACCTTGAATCAATATGCTATCAGTGTGTGTAGTACAGAAAAATGTGATTAATCAAAGACATGTTTGAAAAAAAAAAGCTTTGACAAAATAAATAGTAACCACACACTTATCGCTCTCTGAAACACAGTTTTAGATATTATCGATAGAAAATATGAAGAGTGAAAAGCAAGTATTCTCTATGTTGCCAGAGCTACCAAGACGCAGCCAAGTAATCCTGGGATGTCCATCCATTTTCATTAGAAATTCAGACACAACAGTATGACAATTAGGACTAAAACCAACTATTATTTTCATCTTCGATTCATTCTGACGCCCAAGGGGACATCTTTGAGTTGCTTGTTTTGTCCGACTAACAACCAAAAAATGCAAAGAAAAGCAAATCTACTTAACTGAGAAAGTGGAACTAGGGCTGGGCAATGTATCGATATCATGATATAAAACTAGATATCTTAGATTTTGAATATCAAAACATTTTGATATGGCAGAAGTGTCTTTTTCTGATTTTAAAAGGCAGGGTTAACAATCTTGAGAAACAACCAAAGAAGCCAGCCCGGTGTTGCCAACTCGTTTCTAATGAAAGTAGCTAGCAGCATTAGCCCTAAAAGTAGCTAAATCTAGCGAGAACGACGGCAAATCGGCAACACTGACCGCCCGTCCCTTCAGGCCTCCCTTTCAAAGCCACTCCCCCAAAATGATTATAATGAACGTAAACAACAAACATGGCTACTGTTAGCACTCACAAGTGTTAAGCTAGCAGCTAGCGGAGGAGTACGGTGATGAGCAATGAGTGTCCTGCGACAGCCACAGATAGCGGATTCTTAATTATTATTATGACAGTAAAGTGACGACCATTTCCTGAACTTACCAGAATGTCCTATAATATTATATTATTTAGTCATTATGTCAACATTACTGCTGATTATTTATCAGAAATCTTGTCAAAGCACCAATGGTTAAAACTACAATCTCGTTGCAATATCAATATGGAGTTATTTGGTCAAACATATTGAGATGTTTGATTTCCTGCATATTAGCTGGAACCGATTTATTTATTTATTATCCGTCAGTCAACTAATTGATTACATAATTATGATTTCTAATTATGATAACCAAACTCAAGGACTAGACCATATTTAGTATCACATATCACAATATCATTTGTTTAATATTCATCACTGATTCTGCATGACGGTGAAATCGACCAATGCAGGGAGCTGTAGTGCAACATTGTACAATCACCGGCACCAAAAGACACTAAATAAATAACCTAAAGTTAAACCTAACTGCTCCAAAGAACTTGAACAAAACTTGAATTCAACATTAGAATGATTATGACAAATATCATGAAGAGGAACAAGGATAAAAAGACCAATTACTTCTGCGTTTATAGATGTAGTCACAGTATACATCAGAAAACTGAATTCACAATGAGTGGTGGTGAAAAGAAGGAGGCCCTGTGGCTTGGACTGCTTAAAAGGAACAGCTCATGTATTACAATGTGTTGTGGATAAGCATATTACGGGACGAGCTCGGGGCCCTGGGCTGAGTGTGAGGACGGGTCCTCGTCGTGTCGGTGGGGGACAAAGACTATTGTGTAACAGAGAGACGCTTCACGGCGTCTCACATTAAAAGGCTACGGGGCATTGTGAGGGAGGCCCTGAACATACACACAATGTATGAACAGATACACGTCTATGTGCCATAAAGGGGAGTTTTGTATTGAAACTGCACTTGAATAATTGTTTAATATTTATATACTGAAGGGGAAAAGTTTGGTTTATGACGCATTCATTGAAGCGGGGGACGTCTGTTATCCAGTAGTAAAAACTTTTGAAATGAAAAATATTTGCAGATTCTAAATTTTTCGTGGAACATTTGGAAATTATTACTCAAAGCATTTTAGAAGTCTATCTAATGGGGATCTTTAAACTACTGCTTCTCTGAAGCAGAGATACAAAAGGTATTATATTGTTCCTATTTTTAAAAATATAAAAAATATGTATGTACATTCTTCATGTTTTGTATATTTGCACCGTCCAACTACAAACTCATCACAACCCGTGAAAGGTCAATTGTATATATAAGTAGTTCATGTGTTGGACAGAATTTGGGCAAGATTTTAGTAGCCATAGATGGTGGGTCAAAACAAAGCGGATTTATTTATTTTTTAATCTCCATAACTTTGCCACCCTCAACCAAATGAGGCGTATCTATAATTCTACCATCACATGTTTGTTTTGAATGCACTGTAATCGTCCTCCATGTCTCTGCCTCCATGAGTAGCTCCGCTAGTCGCACGTCGATGTGTCCTTGAGCAAGACACTTGACCCCAAAATTGCTCCCGTAGCTGTGCCTACGATGTAGAAATGTGATAGAATCTGAATTGTAAGTCGCTTTGGATAAAAGCATCTGCTAAATGACTGTAATGTAATGTAATGTAGCTGGTACTGTTACGCTTGCTCATCAAAATGGCTGTACCTATTTATGGTAATATAAGGTGATGCTGAAATGGCAGTAAAGATGGAAAGTCCATTGATGCAAAAGTTTTGCTCTTCTTACTTGATTCATAGATCAGGCCTGTTGTGAACTGGGTCCCCAAATAAGAAGTCTGGAGAACACGGTTCTAAAACGCTCACTTTACCCTCCAAACACTTGCTCTCCCTTAAACCTGCTCTGCTTTTGTGTCCAATGAAGACTCCTTCCCATCGTCTGGCTGCTAAGATGCCTCTGAAAAAAATCACTCAGAGTCCAGAAAATTTACTCAACTTGATCGACATAAGACGTGCAATAGAGAGGATGTGATCGTGAAAAAAGTCCCCAGTATACACTGTACACCAAGGCCCCGCTCTGTCAGCCAATACATCTCCAACAGGAAGTCATTCTTTGTTGTTTTCCGCAAACAACCAAGAGTCAAATTACGTCCCAAAATGTCCTTGACGCGACAAAAACAAAACCTGCCAGCCAGGTTTTAGGAAACGGCTCTCGATAGTCGGCCCTCGCTGATCTCGTCGTCCCACCAAGGCCGGTGGTTATTTTGAAGTGTGGGACATTCATGGCCCGGGATAGGGCACCGGCTGCTCCCATCCTGCTTTTCAAAAAAAGGACGGAAGCGGGCCGGAAATGCATGCTGCTCACACGCTTGGAGAAAGACGGCTTTATTTACTGCGCGAGAACTTTTCTATGACATAACAGGCGTCGCCAAAATAACAATAAGTCTTTTGAGATTTATGGGTCCTATGGGCTTAAAAAGAATAACCGTTACTGCGTTGAATTGTGAAGGTCTAATCTGAGCTCAAGGAAGCTTTGTGAGTCACTGCACACAGTTCAGAGAAATTCCAAAGAAATAAGAAAAGGCAACTGTTGCGGGTGAGTATTTTCAGCAGAAGTGTTACTGTACTAGGGTTCCACAACTGTAGCAGAACAACCTCACAAGGAACATTTGAGTAGTTCTAGGTTCTTGTTGCGTTATGATCGGTGAGATGAAGTCTTAACAAGATGAGTGGATTACACCCAACACCCGAGGCATCTATACAGGAGCTAAAAATAACCTCTTCCTGAAAACAGGAGGACTTGTTTTTGTCTAACAATAACCCAGTTTTCTAAAGGTAGGTGTTGGGATTTCCTCTAAAAAGGACAGTTTCTTTCTCATCCCAACATTGAAAATGAAGAGCCTCTAAAGACAAATTTGAGTCACCGCTTAGAAAACTACAAATGTACACCGAGAGCAAGGCACCACTGCAGACTGTGTCTACCTGGAATTATATATAAAGCAAGAGGTTGCTTATTTTGTTCCCATAAATCACAACTTTGTCTTCTCACTAAAGGTTAATCACATTCTCAGTCCTTGCGGCTGCTAAAGAGAGATATGCCGCATTTTTTCCACTGCATGGTACGGCTCTACTCCACCCGGCTCGCTCGTTTTTGGTTTTCCATTCGCACTAGCACGACAAGGAACATCCGGCATTTCGAAATAGCCAAAGCTACCGCCAAAAGCGTCCAAAACGTTTTAATTTACCTGACCCGGATTATTAAAAAAAATGGCAGCCTGCACCGTACGCTGCCCCTCATAATGAACAAGGTGCAGACGTTCCTTCATTTGGTTGCAGATGAAACAATCAGGCGAGTGTCGCGAAGATGATGTCACTGCAGCTTCCATGCGGCGATCAGCTGAGAACCGCCGACTACACTGAGGGTTAAATGCAACAGAGAAAAGGACCTGGTACCAGCGAGTTGAGCCGGGTCAAGGCGATCCTTGCAGTGGAATGGAGGCAATAGTGGAATTGTTTTAGTCTTTGTCACGGGGACATCGACAGGACACCCAGGAAGAACGCCGGGCGTAGTGGCCAAACAGTGGAATGTCAATTTCCGGGTCGGTCACATGATGCCATGGGGCCCAAAAATATTTTCTCTCATAGACCGACATTGGAAAGAAAGACATAGCAGTTCTTTGTTTACTTTGGTGAACCAACTTCCTAGTACACTCGCTTCATCGGGTCCAGAAATTGGCGCCGATAGCCGATCCAGAGTTATGTTCATTCCTCCGTTCATGTGAATAAGAACCAGGCTGGACCGAGGGCTGGGAGGCGGGGCTAAAGGAAACGCTAATGCGTTTGCTCTATGGGCCCCATGATGTGGTAGATCGCCGGAAAATACGGGTACATTTATCTGAATTTTATACTCTGAAATCAAACTTAATTTATTTGCTTGAAGCGCCACTGAGCAGCTTTCCCAGTAATGAACGGGGTGGTGCCTCTGAAGCTGCACCCGGCTCTCTTTATACATCCATGACACACTTCAAGATGAAGTGCCATCTCCGCAATCAATGTGTCAAGCAGCCATCTTGTCCTTTCTCCAGGAAGTGAGAATGGAATGGCTGTCAGACAGTGGAGCAACTTGTCAAGCGTATATCGAAGTTGTGCTTATATGTAAATTAAGTTGAAAAGTGTGACATCTGTTTATACATAAATGTATAACGCGTTCTACAATAATGAGCCACTTGCCGTACATCACCCCGTGCTGAAAACGGTTTTCAAATGATGTCGCACAAACAAAGTGCACAAAACTGGCATCTGCTCTGGAAATGCTACTGAATCATTTAAATAAAAAAGGAGAAATGTAACGCCGCAGCTCAAAGAGCACCACGGTCAATCATTTGTGTGAGCCCAATTCATACACCCGCCGTGGGGTCTTCTTGAACTTTGAAGCCATTTGGTCGACGTCGGTTATCTATTCAAAGCCACGCAGGCATGACCACAGTGGTAACTGAGTTGTGCCGTTATTTAGTTACAAGCTGGGCCGAACCCTTCTTACTCTCAACACAAATGAAATAAGTCCGAATGTGGGATTTAAAAACAAATGCTCTGAGGGTCAGGACAGGTAACAGGAAACATGTATGAACAATGTATCCTTGTTGTGATACTTCTGCATGAAATCAGAACAAAACACACGCAACGCCATCTGCTACTGTGCTGCAGCTGAGAAGAGAAAAAGAATATTATGGCTGTCCCAAATGACACTTTTTGGAGAGTTTCGGTTGCAATCAAAAGCGAATGTTCGGAGCTTCCATGTTATAAAAAAAACACAACAATGAATATGTGAATCCCATAATTGAAATGCAAAGATCTACCCAACGAATAGTCAAAAGCAGCAACGGTTAGCTATACACCACAGTGGTCTCGGCTCAACTCCGAAGGCAACCGTTCAAAAAGAAGAAACCGAGAGGAGGCAAAGATAGCCATCACGACTCTCAACCAATATCATTTCATATGATATGCACACAAACATTTATCAGCCGTCTGCGGTGGCGGCACGGAAAACCCGGGAGACAGCGGATCAACCCTCCTCGCAGCGCTCTGCCTACTCAGGTTTCAGACACAGCCTTCAGCGGGAGACCGGTGAGTCACAGAGACTCTGGTCATCTGCACTGGTTATGACAGACAAAGCAGCTATACATCAGAAACTACATATATTGTACCAATATTGTTCATTTCATTTTTCATATGGTGAACAGAAAGCAGGAGTTACCAAAGTGGTGGCAGCGGTACAAAAAACAATACTTTAAAATACAGACTGTTCTTTATTTTTCTGTACACATAACCTCGTCCATTACACAAGTCGATATATATATAAATAAATAAAACTTTTAGAGATCCCTGATCACGTTTTTTTTGCTGCCGGTACTGATCGCCGATCATTGATGATCTATATTGTTGTTTTATTACAGCAGCTGGTCAACAAGGTTACACACTATTTATTTTTTTTGCCACCGTCCCAAAAATCCATTGGATAAAAAGCATCAAACGTTCTAAATGTCCTCCTTTACTTTGTTATAGTTATCTATCATGTTGTTTTACCTCATAAAAACTCAATTCAAATGATAAGGAAATAAAAGATTCTATTTTCATTGATTAAAACAGATTGTTATGAATAGTTTTGATGATGTATTATTATCTGCTTATAGCTAGTGTAAACATGTCATAATTCATCTCAAATTTTATTTAAGTTTCTCACAAACACTATTTTACAGATTACATGTGAACACATCATGATAGCGTGATAATCGTCAGTAAAACTTTATTTCACACTGTGATGGTTGACGTCAACTGTGTAATTAATCTGGGAATCTGTACGGATCAACAACGGTCCGTTACACCACTAGAATGTACAATCTAATAATATTTGCACAACCTCAGTATTTTTTCTTTCAATTATTTCAGAAATGGAATGTAGGCCAGGTTTCTGAGATAAAACCTGAGAACAAAAACCTACAGCCTTCAGGTCTCACATTCTCCACACTGACAAGTCAATCTAGTTCCTCTTTGTTCCACCAGTCCTGCATGGAGGTGCTGCTGTAGCATCCATGTACTTTCAGGTTTTAGGTCGTGTGTGACCGGGGTTTCTTTCCAAATTAAGCGTGAACCGGCCTCGAGGCCCTCGGCCTGAATGATGTGGGCGTCGGGACCAGCCAGTCATTGGAGGAGCCATTTTCCACTCCATTAATAACATAATGAGGTGACCGAGTGCCCGATACGATCACTTAGTACCCTTAATGGCTAAAGCAGAGACAGGGTGCACAGAGCAGTAGCTATGGTACCCACAGCACATATGCACTCATACTAATGTCCCATAGGCACCTGCTGTTACAGAGAAGTGAACAGAAATATAACTGTAGTCTTGCACTGAAAAAAATATATTCACATGGTCTGATTTATGCTGCATTAAGTGTTAGATATGTACACAAAGGAGATCATCTAGGGCGATATTTGTTTAAAGGGACAGTTCACCGCAAAATCAATCTATGCTATTCATCTATCTAGCTTGACAACTCTCCCAAACTACACCGAAACAATCTAGAGTGATAAACATCGGGGTGAAACTGTACGAGGGGTGGAAGTATCGACTGCTAAAATGAAAGTGACGAAAATGGATGTAAAATGAAAGATGGAGTGATAAAGTATCAAGTGATTTGATTCATTTGGAGCAGTGTTTCATCTTTTTCCCAGTCTAACATTCATCATTCAGAACACAAAATTGCCATTTAATGTTTAAGAAAATGCTTACGAATATATAATGAGGGCGGGAAAATGGTCAATTGATTTGATAAACTTGATTGATATTAAATTGTAAACATTGTTGCTTTATTGCTCTAATAATCACCAATTCATCATTCACAACACCCCAACTGACATTTATTGTTTACAGCATGCAGTTTTTCTTATTTCAGTCGTGGGGTGCGAGCGAGCTCGATCAGCCAGTCAGTGGGCGGGGTTTGTGATTGACATTTTGTGCAAAAATGACAAAAAACTGAGTGCTGTAAACACAGACTGTGTGTAGTGGACATAGTCATCGTGACGTCACGGCCGAGTCGAGTCGCATACATCACTTCCCTTCTCTTCAATACATTTGTTGTTCTTCCTACCGTTGAGGCACCTTTTCTTCAAAACAATAAATGGCAAATTTGTGTTGTGAATGATGAACGTAAGACGTGGAAAGATTATGAAACATGGCTTTGCTTTCATCATATCACAAACTGTTTTAATTCAAGTCGGCTTTAAATTAACCATATCACTTGATTTGAATTTATTTGTATTTATTTTATTCCCCCCCCTTGTAGAACTGTCCCTTTAAACTTAAGTGTGACATATAGTGAAAACCTACAGAGGCAGCAGGGCCTAGTCCTCAGCTCTTACCGGCTGAATGATGAGAGTGAGATTTTAAGGTTACACGCCTGTTTGGTACAGAAAGGTCTCAGCTGACGGGCCGGGTATGGTATTGGATAGGACTGGACAAGCGTCTTGGCACCGTCTTCTGCCAGTCTGATAAGCATTACAGACATCACCATTATACAGACTGATGAAAAGGAGTGTACGATATTGGCAAAAGCTCAACGTGCTGTCGCTTCTGCTATTCTTAGCAGTGCACAGTGTGAGTGGGCGACTCCACAGAGAGCAGCTCGCGGGAACACGGGAGAGTCCAAAGCGTCAAAAGCAGAGAGGCTACATCCAGCCATGAGAAACGTGCTTTACTGTCAATACGGAGACGGTCCGCTTCAACTGCAGAGCGTACTGCCAGTCTGCTGGGAAACGACTGATGGGGTAAACTATCAGGCCAGTGTGTAAGGGACAAGACAAGCTTTACAGAATTAGCGACTGTGGCTAAGTGGATAGCAGGGCTTCAATCAGAGGATCGATGGTTCGATTCCGGCTCCGCTAATCGCATGTCGATGTGTCCTTGAGCAAGACACTTAACCCCAAATATTGCTCCCGTAGCTGTGCCTACGGTGTAGAAATGGGATAGAATCTGAATTGTAAGTTGCTTTGGATAAAAGCGTCTGCTAAATGACAGTAATGTAATGTAATTCTCAGCATCACCCCCACTGTTGAGATGAAATCACCAAATGCTGAAGGTTTTTTTTCTTACTAGGGACTCGGGAGTTGCTGTGTAAATTTGCATTGCAGACATAGAACAGCTCTGGGAATGGATCCCACCATTGCTCTCCCACAGCGCCACACATGTTGGGGTCCGATTTTGCACACAGGACTCAGCAGGAGTCACACCCACTCTTTTGAACTTCCCCGTGGCAGCCTTGTACTCGTATTGATCCCAATCTAAAGCACTCAGCAATCGCACAGTGTATCTTAGTGAGGGGCTGAAAACTCACAAAAAGAGGGTCAAAGGGGATTAGATCTTAATTTCACATGGAGTCAAAGTTTCAAATGAGTGTGAATCACTTTTCGTCTCATGATGTTGTGATGGAAGTCTGTTGTTGTTTTCGGGGACATCTCAATGCTGTGTCCCTGGATGTTATTTACAAAAAAAAATGTATTGGAATTTTCTTTTTCAATCCAGTAGGCTAAGCTAACGTATTTACACTCAAAGTGTAAGTAAATTACCGTACTTAAAATACAAGTTTATAAATGATTCATGTTACCAGGCTATTTAGAGCCACAACTAGCAATTTTGTTTTTATATTACCAGTATATATATATATATATATATATATATATATATATATATATATATATATATTTTTGCCATGCTAGCAGCATGGCTCTAGGCAATAGCAGTATCTGTTGGTTTTATGGACATTCATGGTCCCCAGAAGATGAAGCCTTGTTTTCCAAAGTTAAGAAAGCAATGCCTTACACCTAAAAGAAGGATCCCAGTCACTTCCACACAGCGGGGCGTACAGCTTGTTAATTAAACACTGGTATCAGATCGGGGCTCGGTATCGGCCGTTACTCCAAAGCTCAAAGTATCGGTGTCGGGACTGAAGAAGTCGCATCGGTGCGTCCCCAACTTGAGCCTCTAGCGAGATGGTCCACGGCTGGAATGCAGTGTTACCCTGTTGAGGGGATGTTGACTGTCCTGTTAGTACAACGTGTCCACTAAGCTTGTCAAGCTGCCACTGGAATACAATAGCAGTGGACAATAGTGGTTATTATTATCAGCCTTCAACTATCTTCAACATCTTGAGAATTGTCTTTCCACAATGGCCTCAAACTATCTTGGGCTTTTTCAACATACTCAAGTCAGTTTCCGCTACCTTCAATTGCAGTGAACATAACACTCGATGAGTCGTGGAGGAGATGCAGCATTAAATGTGCATCACGCGCATAAAGAAATAGCTTACTATTAAAACGGTCCTATTTAAAACATAAGCCTCCCTGTTGATGTTCAGTGAGAAAAGCTTCACCAGCTGGTCAGGGAATAACAGGGGACCTGACAATACACAACATGAGTCATCAGCTGTGGTTAATGTACAACTATTTTAAATCATGCTGCAAAAAAAAAAAAAAAAAAAAAAGATCAGAAAGGACACAATTCGCATTAAAGTGAATTTGTTCTTTCTCACAATTATTACAGCACAGTAACACAGACGCTGATCAATGTTGACTGTACATTTAACGTAACTGGCCTAATAAACATGGCTTCGTGTATAACTGCTCTGTACTTTAGACTATCTGAACTACAACCATTGACCAGGCCAGTTGCTAGGAGCTGCATGGGGGGGACAGAAGCTAATCTATCTTTGAGTAAAAGGCTGTTTTCTCTGAGAGGAGACACAAAGGCGGCTGGATCTCCGTAGGTTTCATCTACTTCTGGCAGTACTGACGTCCACCTGTTCCACCTCCGGTATCACGCGACACCCACTCGAATGAAACGGAGCGCGCACTCCATTCAGAGAGCCGCGCGACAGCGGAGCGGCAGCCCCCGTTGCTCGGTCTGCGTGTCTGAATGAATACACGAGTAAAGATTAAACCCACGGGTGAAACTAGCAGAGTTCAATCTAGCGCGCGCGCACACACACGCACGCACACACGCGCACACACACACAAAACCGCCACATCCCGGCCGTTCTCTCACGAACAAGGCAGCAGTGTGTGTCCCGTGTCTTACCGTGTAAAGCCCGATCCTGCACAGCGCGAGGGAGAGCTGCATGTGCTCCGACATTGTGCTCCGTGGCGAGCGTAACCCCCAGCAACAAACAAGCCGAGCCTCTGGAGTGAATGGATGGACGGATGGAGGAGGAGGAGGATCGGGAGGAGCCGAGCACAACATCGTCAGGTCAACAACACGAGTCCAGCCCCCTCTCCGCGTCTCGCTGTCAGCAGCCAATATCCACAAGCCGTCTCTTTTCCTTTTTTAAAAAGCAGAGGTTATGCAAGCTGCGGGTGAGCGTGTTTGAAGGCTGCCTTGTGTTTACTCATCGTAGTCATTCATGGAAAGATAAAAGAAACAACACTATAGCCGCGAGGATCAGCGGACAAACACGAGCTTGAGATTAGTTTGTGGGGATCTTTCTCTCCGCAGAGATTAAGGGCTCAGTGACAACTAGGGATCCAGAAAGAGACTACAAATTGGATTAGTCACTATTACCCACACACACACAAACACACACACTATGCCTGTGCGGTTGCGAGCTTCATGAAGTATTGACACGCGTTGCTTCCTGTGTGTGGAGGGTGGATGAAGGGAACCGACCGCGGGAGATCACGGCGGTCGTTGGGGATCCCGGTGACTGTTGTGGGACGCTTTGTCGGAGGTCCCGTCTGCTCGGGGAGAACTGTGAGTCACGTTCAGACAGCTTGTGATGGGTCAGCTCGGCTGTCTGGTGGTGACCTGTAATGTAATAACGCTCTGTGTGTACTAATTACAGCAGCAACAGGGAGCCTGCAATTCAAATTGATGACATTGTTTGCAAACATCGACAAAACTGCAGAAAACATTGAATGACATTGACTGTGCCTATGAGCAATCTAATTCAGGTTTCTAATCCACCTAATATGACATTGCAAAAATAAGTTTGAAAGCAACATCAACTGCTGAAGAATTACAGATCTATTTTAAATTATAAAGATTCAAAAAACTACCTCAAAACACGTCCTTGTTTTCCCATCTGGTTTTAAAGCCTGAGCACTGGGGCCACTTTATGTCTCATTTCCTGGGTTAAAGATAGGGCCGGTAATCTTGAGAAACTACCAAGAGTTTTTCCCAGTGTTGCCAACTCTTTTCCAAGGAAAGTCGCTAAATCTAGCAAGAAAGTCGCTGAGTTGGCAACACTGACAGCCCGCCCCTCCAGGTCTCCCTTCAAAGCCACGCCCCCAAAATGATCAGCTTGAAGGTAAGAAAACAACATGGCTATTGTTAGCACTCAGCTAGCCCAATGGGGTGACGAGCAATGAGCGCAGGCAGAACACGCAAAGGCAGACAGCTTATTACAGCCACAGCCGCAGATACCGGATTGTTCTCTTTTGTTGGGGGTCAGAGCATTTTACTCATTAATTGATGTCGCGATGTAAAGAGAATTTCTGCAAAAATATCAACATTGTTTTTGAAAAAAAGATTACCAACCCTGCCTTTAAAATCCAGTTGTTGTCACCTTTCTCTCTCTCCCCCTGCCTCTCAAACAAAATAAACTTGACTCAGCGATAAAGCTCTGATTACCAAACTGAGCCATCCCACGACTCTTCAAATACAATCAGAGCAGAATAAGAAACCAAAGACAACAAAGCCCTCCACCTATCCATGTCCCTCATATTTGTTTTTCTACTGAGGGAGAGCAGTGAGGGTGGTTTAAGGCCTGAGAGAAAGTAAAGGGAATGAAATGCAATAAAACAAATATATACACACACACACACACACACACACACACACACACACACACACACACACACACACACACACACACACACACACACACACACACACACACACACACACACACACACACACACACACACGAAAACAGTTCACTAGTGCCTCTTTAGAGCAATGGTCCATCAGTTTATGTGAAAGCCAATAGAAAGGGAACTTAGGAGGCCTGTGCTCGATCATGATCACATCATTAGGAAACAGCCATAAACATTCCCTCATCTCACAGATGCTGCTCCAGTCCTACATCACCAGCACTCTCCTCAGGGGGGAGGGAAGTCACTGCAGCACAAAAAGCTGGCCGACACGCTGCCGGCAGGGTAACACCGGTGGGGGGGGGTTCGGGCTTCGGGAATGCCGTTGAGCTCGCAAAAGCTATTACATAACACACCTGGAGGCTATGCACTTTAAATTAAAAGGGGCAGATTTAAGGAACGGTGTGCAAACATCAATTCAGACAGAGTAAACCTGCTCTCACCGCTGGATTAAGTAAATTATTGGCCAAATATTATCCACCCGCATATTAAAAAAAAAAAAAGTGTCACACATTGTTGAAATGGTGCTCTTATCTGCACACAATAGGGTCGTTTTTTTTGTGTTTGCCTTTGAGGAAAAAGCCTGGCGTGGTGTGCAGAGCGGTCAGACAGGAGTGTGTGTGTGTGTGTGTGTGTGTGTGTGTGTGTGTGTGTGTGGGGGGGGGGGGGGGGGGTCAAAACTGAGCGGAAAAGTAACACTGGCCTTGCGTCCCATAGCAGACTAACAAGCTGTAGTCACATGCTGTAGCCCCCCCTCCCCTCTGTGTTACGGGGGTGAGACGTCAGAGCGGCCCATAGCCCGCTGTGTGCCCTTGGACGGGAGATCTGCTCTGATACATGGCGCCAAAAACACATGCCGGCTTCTGCTAAGACAATTTATTTTCACGGGGAGGTGTGATCTCGGTGCCGACCGGATAAACCCAAAACCACATAGCTGCCCCGGGGTCAGTGCCGTCGTTGCTTCTCATGCCTCTCTCTTAGGAACAGTCGGCCTCTGTTCAGCCATCAAATAAAGACAAAAACAAAGAAACTGTAAGCTGCTAATTTTCTGTGGAACACAAACATCCTGTTAACTCTGTTAAGCTCCTGGCATCCAGAGCTGCAATGCTTTCAACAGAATGATCGCAATCATCAGAGGTCTAAATTAAGGTTCTTCAACGAAACGCATCATTCGCAGGTTATTTACTTCCCTGTTCCTGTTGGGAATGTGTCTTCGTACCTGCAAAGCTGCAGATTTGAGGCTTGGAAGCTGAACTTTACCGATTTTTTTTTTTTAAACGATAAAGAGTACAAACTGTAATTTGATGTTCTGAATACTTCAGCTCCCAAAATGACAAATAATTCTAATATTCATCCACCAAAACAGAGATAAGGGACAGAGCAAACCGGGTCAAAACAACTAAAGAACAGGTGTTTGGTCGTCTTGGCCTGACAACACTATTAATAGTAATGACAGCTGAATAACTGCCGACTCGGTTGATGCCTGTGGTAAATCTCACGTACCAGATGTTTTCCCTTTTCAGAAATAGGGAAGCAGTGCATATAAAGTTCACCATCACTCATCACTACAAAAAAATGGAGCCACCTGATAATGCGCACGTCAAATCTGCTTTTTCTAAAAGGGAAGTCGAACTGCAGTGTCTAGTCTTAGCATAATGTTACCATAAATACAATTAAACATCATCTCCTTAGAAAAGAGAAAGCTTTATCAGCCTACATTCAGTCATGTGTTCACAACAGAAAACCAAACGGGTGACATCATTCTGAAGTATCAGGCCAACAAAGGTCCACTACTACTTGGGGAAATATGTCAAACATTTAGCAACAAAAATGCATCCAAGTCAATCAAAAGAAATTGCTGACTTGAAATCAAGAGACAATGATATTTACTTTCTCTTTAGCTCTTTTCCCCTAAAGTCCCCTCCTGTTTATTCTGAACACAGGCCGGGTGAGTGGAGGTGTGGGCCAGCCTATCAGTGAACGAGACTCTGCTCAGTTATCTGTCACACCCATCATTACCATATGGTTTGAGGTCAATGCCTGCTGGTGGCTGTCACTGAATCTCTGGCATAATATAAATTCCACATAAAAAGAAGAAGAACATCCTGGTTGCCTCCAAACCAGACGTAATAAAAGCTTTCACAGTTTGTTTTTGCCGATCTGTCTTCCTTAAGGCCGGCGCTCCAAAAATGAGCTGGATGTCAGTCCACCCGAGGGTTTAGTCCCTCATGTGTAGCGGAAATAAATAGCTGGTAATCTCTAAATGTTGTGTAAGATTGAAGACATGACCCACAGGGTGCTGAAGAGAGCGCTGCAGGAATGGTGAGGGTATTCTGAACGGTTCTTTTGGTTAGATGTCTGAAATAAGGTCTGTGGTTAACACAAGCTAAAGAGATTTTAGCATTTTGTACTACAGTATAAAATATGGTCACCTCACCGATTGCATTTACACTTCGAAAAAACATAAAAGGGGTGTTTTGCCTTTGTGAAGATTATCTAGCTGAACAAACACCATAACCTTGTGTTTGCCACAGAGCTTATTTACTGCTATTATCCAAAATCCCATTGGTTTTCATGTGGAGGGAACTGGTGCTATGCTAACTTCTGGAGGCTGTCTAGTAGACGCCCGTCGTCATCCCTGCAGCACTCTGTTTGCCTCCAGCTAATGCTGAGCACATTCAATGCAATCGCCTTTAGCATGAATATGAGCATGCGTAACAGTGTAATAAGCATTAATAGCACTAGGCAAAGTAAAGCCTCAGGAGAATAAGGCAGCACGTTTCTTGGGTTTTGTAGAAATCGACAACACAGCCAATCGTTTGGTTTCCTCACACACACACACACACACAACACATTCGACGTGTCCCGTCTGGTGAAGTAAGGATCCAAGTGTTGGCCACGGCGTGCACTTCTAAGGCCGTGTCATAGCAACGGCTAGCACCGAATTCCTCAGTCTGTGCTGCCGTTTCGTGTGGTGCTGTTTAACACCGTGCTGACTGTGCAGAAGTACGGCCCTGTGGTCCACCACAGCCACAATTCAAACCAGTTATCACCCAGCAAAGTGCAATAAATGTTTTCTTATTTTTCTGTTCATCTAAAATACCCTTTGTTGGTCTAACCGGATCTAACCTAAGAATGACAAAACGTGACATAAGCCCGGTATCCCTTATCAAGGGTTTAGTGACACGTTTCAATTGATTCATAGGAAGAGAGGGACATAGTTTTTTGGCCTCTGGGTTTTTGTGCCAGGTCTCCAGTGATGCACAGCAGGAAAGGAGGCCCTGCGCCTGACCTCAGAAGACAGCCAAGCACTCGGTTCCAGCGGTCCAGAGTTACAGCTGTGCTTTCCACAGAAAACTTTGTTTGTCACCGAACATATTTGATCCTCAAAGCGAGTAAAGCTTGAAAATGCAATGTTGACGGCCGTAGCTTATTGTATTTTGCCAAGAGAAAAAGAAGAGAGCGGATAATTTCATGTCACGAGTGTGAACCCTTTGTACCACAATGCCTGTTTGTTTGCTTTTGTTGCCAACAACTTCCTATGAGCATGTAACCGAGATTACAGAATAACTCATGTGAGATGTGAATGAGCCACTTTTGGTGCCCAACGAGATTTGTTACCCTAAGACGAGAAGACGAGCGAGACGCGAGTCCATTTATATTAACTACAACATAGCTGTGCTGGTGGGACTTTGTAATTTAGACTCAAGAAGTGGCTCGGCAGAGTTCAAAGTTCCTTTCAGGTCCCACGTCTTGGGAGGCCCGGTTTATAAACAAGCTGATAACACTGAGTGGGCGAGTTCATTTCACACCGTCCCCCCTTGTCAGACGACAGGACAATCAATGTCTGTGTACTCGTTGCTTTATAAATTCCCAGGGAAAGCCTTCAGTTACAGCTTCCTCTCCATTGTTGCACTTTTTTTTTGTAGCCTCCATCCTACCCCTACAATGTGGGCAAAGCCCCCACCCCCCACAAAATAAAACCATAATCTCCAGGCTGGCACAGTGGTCTGGACTGTAATCATTATTTAGTCACAGGTATTACAAATATGCAGGGGGGGGGGGGGGTACGGACTGGCTGTCTCACTTCCTCTGACCTCTTGACTCACAAGTAGCCAAACCCAACAACCAGCAGCAGCTTTTGTCCTCGTGAGTTTGGTGGAAAGTAGCGGCTTGGTGCCACAACAGCAACGTAAACGTTACGTAATTTAAGCTCAACTGCACTTTCAGTGTGCAGCTAGCTGGTCGGCTAGTTTACGTGTTTCATATGTAAACAGAGCGGAGCTGCGGGTCGACCTGTTAGACCTCGTCTACACAGCACCGACAAGCTACAGGCTAGACCTGAAACATTAGCATAACACAACCACCGGTACCGCTACTACCCCCCCCCCCCTCCACACACACACACACTGTGGAGGGGTCACACACACCACCTGAGTGACGTCACCCCCTTCATTAGGGGAGCCCAACTGGCCATGAAACAAAAACAGCCGGTGTTGGATTGAAATACGCGATACCACACGGGATTTACTTACCAAATAATCCATGTACTATCGCTGACCAGTCACAGCAGCACGAACTGAAGTTGTAGTTAATCCCGTTTTTGTGCTTGAGTGAGTCCAAAATGTATTGGGTTTTGACCACACGTCGCTTTGTATTCCCCGCCTTTCGACAGACAGACAAAACCGAAAAACCCAGCCTTGGGTGGGTTTCAAAGCGAGGATTCTCGCCGTCCTCTTCGCTAAAAAAAACCCCCCAAAAGACACGTTTTCAGCACAAAGGACCGAGTCTGCTTCTGGCGACGAGGGTCCCTTGGTCCGTGTGCCTTTCTCCTCACTAAACAGCCCCCTCGTCAGCCGGTCGACTTCCAGTGTTTCTTTTATCACACAATATCAGTAGAGTGGTTTGGTTGAGGAAACCAGCGAAGCCCCACGCCGCGACGTCACGCACGTCGTTTCGTTTTCGCACGTAGCGTGGTCACGTGACCGAACACATGGTGGCTATTTTCATTCTGAGCAGGAACCGCTGCTAAAAAACATTACACGGTCTCTGTTGGAGTCTACTTTTCTGCATTTTGAGTAGGGATCAGCGGGCTTCTATTTGGATTTCAGTAGCACGTGGTGGGTCTAATATGTTTATTGTGATTACTATTTACATAGTTACGAGGACTTTTTTTTAAGTCCCTTTATCAGTGAAGGATAGATCTACAGGGTAAAACCATAACACATTATACAGGTGAATTAGACAGACTCTGATAAACTGGTAACATCTTCAATATGTTTATATATTTATTTGAATATATACGTTAATTCGCATATGTAACTTGGGCACCTTATACGTGTATAATACATGGCATAGAAATACACTTTATTTGTATAGCACTTACAGCACACATACAATGACATTCAATGTGCTTTACATCAAATTGGACAAACAAATTAAAATGCAGAAAAGCACAGATAATGCAATAAAACAGGGCAGTAATAAAAGATATTGTAATAATCTAACAAAAGAAATAAACTTGAATAAAAGCAAGGCTACTTGAAATAAATATGTAAAAGGTTGTTACCTAAAAGAATTTACAGAAGGTACTAAAAAATATCACCTAATTTCCACCAAAAAAATCACATTTCCAGCATTTGGGATATCTAGTTATCCCACAATGTATTTCACCACCAGGTGGCTCTGTATGCAATCACATTTTTTTTAATTTTCTATTTTGATCGACTCCATCCATGCGCCTGCACATCCATGCGGTTGCAATTTCCCAAGAGTATTGTCAAGCTTGAAGCTGCACAAAAAGCATCAGCCTGTGACATAATACATTACACAATACATAATGAATGAAAGGGGGGGACACAGTACGTACAATCACAGTTCAAAGTCAAAGGCTGGTCCCTCTGGAGGCACGTAGGCCTGAGCACAGACGTTACAGACAGAAGACAGTGGATAGAGGGAGGATGAATACAAAACCTTGTGATGTGTCAGAGCGGCATTTGTGTCACCCTAGATTTGCTTTCTCTATACAAACAGTAAGTGTTGTGCTCTTTTCTTTCTCTTAAAAGAGCCACATAAAAGAACTTACACTAAAAAAAAGAAGAGAAAAAAAGGTATAACCTCATTAACAGTCTGCACCAACCCCTCTTTGGACACACTAGATAGAGCCAAATTACCAGGATACAAATGATCAAGGTGGGAAACAGACGCGCAGCCCAGACACACAAAAAAACACAATTATGTCGTATCAACCTGATTAGAGGGACAGTATGAATCTCAAGTCTGCTAATGTGATGCGAGCTGCATACTGAAGTAATTCCTGTTCCTCGGAGACCGCCGCACTCGTCTTCAATATTTCATGAGCTGAAGTGGAAGGGTAACTGGATGTCCTCTGCACAGGTGTGGAGGATGTGGAGATGCAGATGCGAGAAGACGTTTGCTCTGATGTGCACAATATTCAAGTGTGATTGTGTAATAAAGCAGCGTCGTCTCCTTCAGGGTGTCAAGTCAAATGTGAGAGGAGAGACCTCTGGTGGCCTCTAGTAAAAGGCTATTGTGGTTGAGTAACACAGTGATTTCCACTGAGCGAGGAGTGGTTAAATCTGCTCTCCCTGCGCTATAGTTGCCTCCATAACGTATATGATTATAAGACCATACACTGGCATGTCATGTTAAATAAAATATCATCGCTAACTTCAGATAAAAATGTGACATCAATATGGTTGCATTTTTTAAAGCTTTGAGCACTTTCAGAAACATTAGATTGTCATTTTCAATAATTATTTGAGAGAAACAGATTTTTATTGTTACCATTCATATGTTATTTTCCTCCTCCTCCTCCTCCTCCTCCAAAAGAAAGTTCAGAAAACAACCAGAAGGGGGCAGTATCTACCAGAGTAAAGGACACAACATCATCTTCCTCGGTCATGTTGTCCAGCATACAGCTTTCCCAGAGGAGATGGTCTGTTCATGCAGCACGATGTCAACATATATAAACTATAACTGGTGGTTTAGGTTGTGCATGTCTGTCTCTGAGACAGTAAATACAAAATGACTCATAATATACAAGGGCAAACTCAGTGAATGTAACTCAGATTTGATCAGCCTTTATTAAAAGAAAACAACATTCACGTTATTTTAGTTTCAGTATAGAAATATGCTTTAATCACCTTTAAAAGGAATCCCAGCCAATTCCAGAGTCACCTTCATCACCAGCTTTTGTTAGAGGATGGGAACATATCAGTGGATGGGAACACGTTAGTGGATGCGAACACGTTAGTGGATGCGAACACATCAGTGGATGCAACACATCAGTGGATGCAACATGTCAGTGGATGGGAACACGTTAGTGGATGCGAACATGTTAGTGGATGCGAACACGTCAGTGGATGCAACACATCAGTGGATGCAACATGTCAGTGGATGGGAACATGTCAGTGGATGGGAACATGTCAGTGGATGCAACATGTCAGTGGATGGGAACACGTTAGTGGATGCGAACATGTTAGTGGATGCGAACACGTCAGTGGATGCAACACATCAGTGGATGCAACATGTCAGTGGATGGGAACATGTCAGTGGATGGGAACACGTCAGTGGATGCAACATGTTAGTGGATGCAACATGTTAGTGGATGGGAACATGTCAGTGGATGGGAACACGTCAGTGGATGCGAACACGTCAGTGGATGGGAACACGTCAGTGGATGCGAACACGTCAGTGGATGCGAACACGTCAGTGGATGCGAACACGTCAGTGGATGCAACATGTTAGTGGATGGGAACATGTCAGTGGATGGGAACATGTCAGTGGATGGGAACACGTCAGTGGATGCAACATGTTAGTGGATGCGAACACGTCAGTGGATGCGAACACGTCAGTGGATGCGAACACGTCAGTGGATGCAACATGTTAGTGGATGCGAACACGTCAGTGGATGCAACACGTCAGTGGATGCGAACACGTCAGTGGATGCAACATGTTAGTGGATGGGAACATGTCAGTGGATGCAACACGTCAGTGGATGCAACACGTCAGTGGATGCGAACACGTCCGTGGATGGGAACACGTCAGTGGAAGCGAACACGTCAGTGGATGCAACACGTCAGTGGATGCGAACACGTCAGTGGATGGGAACACGTCAGTGGATGCGAACACGTCAGTGGATGCGAACACGTCCGTGGATGGGAACACGTCAGTGGAAGCGAACACGTCAGTGGATGCGAACACGTCAGTGGATGGGAACACGTCAGTGGATGGGAACACGTCAGTGGATGGGAACATGTTAGTGGATACATTTTGGATTTTATCAGCCTTTATTAAAAGAAAACAACATTCAGTTTATTTTAGTTTCAGTATAAAAATATGCTTTAATCACCTTTAAAGGGAACCCCAGCCAATTCCAGAGTCACCTTCATCACCAGTTTTTGTTCTTTGAAGCTGTGCATTTGGGTGGCATCGCATGTTAGTTGATGGGACGGACCAATATCTTATTTAAAGAGACTGAACCGATACAACCTGAACAGCTGTCAAAAGTTTCTGTTACTTCCTGGTTGCTGGTAACTGTTAAAGATTTGATTATCAAATGGCTACCTCAGTGCATGTCATCAATAAACCATTCCTCCCAATTCTTTTTAATATTTTGTAATATTTAGACTTCTCCTGTCATTGTGTTGTTTTCTGTGTGTTCTTGTATATGTGTCTATGCTGCCTTGCTGCATAATTGATGTCCTCCAGTGTAATAAATATCTCAACAGTATTTGTGTAACAAACTCACATCCAACACACACACAAACACGGATTATCGATGTATTCTTTGCAGCTACACATATTTCTTTGTTGAGTCATTAAGGAGACTGAGAGACATTCTTGTCCCAGACAGAGTAACTGCCGGCCTCAATGGATCAATAGATGTGTATGTATATTTTCAGGTTGATGATTTATATATCATTCATTACTTAACGGTGGACTGAAATAGAGTCATTTAAGTGAGTGCCTTGGTCTAATAGTGCTGGGAGCCAGTCAGAGGGATGTCAGTGTTTTTTTTTTTTTTAGATGACATTCCTTTCAGATGAAGGAAGATGACAAAGCTTGGTGGAAGATCCCGGCTTAACCTGGCATCCAACCGACCGTCTACATCAGTTGCATTCTTATATTTAATTGCTGAACCAGATGGGGCTTCATACTGGCCTCAACTTTATAATATGGTAAAATTCCACAGAGCTTTATGTCAAGTTTTTTTCATTTATTTTTTGCATTCTTCTAGAAGGATATGTTTTCCAGAAGAAGTTAGGATTGGCTGCTCAGTTTGTGAATAACACTATATGACGCCCAGTTAAACAACAGCAGCATAGCTGACTGCCTTTTCATACTTCAGTACACATTTGAGCCACGAAAGTGGGCATGGATCAGTGGTTCCCAACCAGATTGGAGCTACCACTGAGGACACTTGGGGTCATGTCCACTCTATCTTTTGTTGGAATTTTGGTTGTTTTAGCAGCCTAATGGGCAGTTACATAAAAAATCCTGGACATGGTGGGGTTTCATATGCTGATTCCATCAGAATAAATGGAATTAATTATTTTCCTGGACAAAATTTTGTTCCAGAGAAATAGCATTTAGATATTACTGTGTGGGATGAAAATGTTTATAATTTAAAGGAAATTGAATTAAATGAATAATGAAAAATCCATACAGGGGCCTCAGTATTTTTTAAAATCTAAATATTGCTGTGGCCCTGTGTGACCACGTTAGTTTAATTCTAGTAAGTTCAGGGCTGTAGCTGACATTGAGAACACTCACAAGATGTCTTCAATATTTTGGGAAATCTGAAAGGGTTAGCGCGAACATGTTAGTGGATGCGCACATGTTGGTGGATGTGCACATGTTAGTGGATGCGCATATGTTGGTGGATGTGCACATGTTAGTGGATGGGAACATGTTAGTGGATGCGAACATGTTAGTGGATGGGAACATGTTAGTGGATGGGAACATGTTAGTGGATGCGCACATGTTGGTGGATGTGCACATGTTAGTGGATGCGAACATGTTAGTGGATGGGAACATGTTAGTGGATGCGCACATGTTGGTGGATGTGCACATGTTAGTGGATGCGAACATGTTAGTGGATGCGAACATGTTAGTGGATGGGAACATGTTAGTGGATGCGAACACGTTAGTGGATGGAAACATGCTAGTGGATGGGAACATGTATAACTGGCTAGCTCAATGCCAACGTAACCTATGGTTACAGCTGATAAAGCCATACCAACCAACAGCTGAGCGCCCACCCTCCGGTTACCCCCTCTGGTAAATACTGTTAGCTCTGCCAGCACTTTTTCCGTAGTTTGCTAGCGACATTGCCATGTTGAGAGCCGTTGGGAGACAATAGAAATGCTCCCAATCTCAAACAAAGCACCTTTAAGTACAGTTTCGAAGTACCTGAGGTGCATCTTGGAGGCAATAATGTACTTTTTTTACTGTGCTTTATTTATTTGATTGTTGATCGCTTTAGTTACTAGCAGAACTTATAGAAAATATAAATCAATTATCTATTATTATTATTATTATTATTATTATTATTATTATTATAGGTTAAACTATCCATTAGTAGACCTATATAAATACATTAAAAGTAGCTCCGCCTTCACAATCTGCAGCATTAAAGTGATGTACACATTAATGCATCAATAATTATAATCCAATTATATAATACCTATATATTATTTTAAATTGGGCCATTCTGCATGATGAGTACATCTACTTTTGTCACTTTTAGTGTATTTGGATTCTCATGCTGTTGTACTTTCACTTGTAGCAGAGGCATTCTGCACTGTGCTCCACAAGACTCATGACCACAGCATGTTTAAATCCTGGTTACAAGTTGTTAGCATTAGCAGCGTGAAATGTAATGAGCCCCCCCCCCCCCCCCCCCCCCCTCTGTTATCTCCCTGCTCACAGAACAACTCTTATTAAAATGCGGCAAACGCTCCTCGTGTGTGTGTTTGTGGGGGGGGGGGGGGGGGGGGGGGGGAGCACTCAACACGTCTGGAAAACTCGCAGCACTCACCGCCGCTTGATTTGTGTTGTCTGGGTGGATTGCAGCATCTTGTAGCTCCGCCCTCGATTACTCAGCCTGCTCGACGTACGGGTTGCTGCGCAGCGCGTGAGAGCAGAAGCGTCCGACTCGACTCGTAGGGAGAGCAGCGGAGGAGCTCAGATTAGTGTTGTTGTAGCGGAAAATAAAATACCTTCGCTGCAGTTTCACACGCTGAGACCTCTGGATTTAAAAGCCCACCGCGGTTTCCTCTCATGTTTGACCGAGAGGAAGGAGGGGTATAAACAGGGGTTGTGTGCGCGCGCGCGTGTGTGTGTGTGTGTATGTGCGCGTGTGTGTGTGTGTGTGTGTGTGTGTTCTCTCTCACTGCGAGAAGTTTTGAACGCGGAGTTGTGAAGAGTAGTTTTCGGCTGGGCTGACCGAGCTGCCCGCTGTGCTTCCCTCCTGCCCCCGGCCGTAAGCGACCCGCCGCTGTCTTGCTCTTCCTCCAGCAGCGGCCGGAATCATGGCGCTCAGAGCCCGGGCGCTGTATGACTTCAACTCGGAGAACCCCGGGGAGGTGTCGGTGAGGGAGAACGAGGTCCTGACTCTATACAGCGAGCAGGACATCGACGGCTGGTTCGAGGGGTCGAACAGCCGAGGGGAGAGGGGGCTGTTCCCCGCATCCTACGTGGAGGTCCTGCGGAACGACGTCGCCTCAGCGCTCAACAACAACAGCAGCGCCGGCGGCGGCACATCTGGGGAAACTTACCCGGACTCCCGGTACGCGAACGTCCCGCCGGGAGGTTTTGACGGCTCGAACAAGCCTCAGAATAAAGTCGAGAACTTTTCCAAACCACCTGCGCCCAGTTTCGCCACTTTCTCGGCCCCCACGCAGCAGCAGCAGCAGCCCTCTTACCAGCAGCCCAGCCAGGGGAGCGACGATGACTGGGACGATGACTGGGACGACAGCTCGACCGTTGCAGACGAACCGGGGACTGTGGGAGGAAGGTATCGTGACTTTGAGGGCAACGGGCCGTCCACTTACAGGGTGTCAATATCCTCCATGTCGAGAGGTAATGCACAGCAAGCGAAGAGCTCCGCCACGGTCAGCAGGAACCTGAACCGGTTCTCGACCTTCGTGAAGTCCGGAGGGGAGGCGTTCGTGCTCGGGGAGGCTTCGGGCTTCGTGAAGGACGGGGACAAGATCTGCGTGGTGCTGGGCCAGCATGGCCCCGAGTGGCAGGAGAACCCGTACCCGTTCGCGTGCACGATCGACGACCCCACCAAGCAGACCAAGTTCAAGGGCATGAAGAGCTACATCTCCTACAAGCTGACGCCCACGCACACGCAGACCCAGGTGAACCGGAGGTACAAGCACTTCGACTGGCTGTACGCGCGGCTGGTGGAGAAGTTCCCTGTCATCTCGGTGCCGCACATCCCGGAGAAGCAGGCCACGGGCCGCTTCGAGGAGGACTTCATCTCCAAGCGCAGGAAGGGCCTCATGTGGTGGATGAACCACATGACGAGCCACCCGGTGCTGGCGCGGTGCGACGTCTTCCAGCATTTCCTCAGCTGCAACAGCGCGGACGAGAAGGCCTGGAAGCAGGGCAAGAGGAAGGCGGAGAAGGACGAGATGGTCGGGGCCAACTTCTTCCTCACCATCAGCACCCCCGCGGCGCCGCTCGACTTCCAGGAGGTCGAGAGCAAGATCGATGGGTTCAAGAGCTTCACCAAGCGGATGGACGACGGCGCGCTGCAGCTCAGCGCCACCGCCAACGAGTTCGCCCGCAAGCAGATCACCGGCTTCAGGAAGGAGTACCAGAAGGTGGGCCTGTCGTTCAAGGTGCTCGGCCAAGCCTTCGAGATGGACCAGCAGGCGTACTCCGCCGGGCTCAACCAGGCCATCTCGTTCACCGGCGACGCGTACGAGGCCATCGGGGAGTATTTCGCCGAGCAGCCGAGCAAGGACCTCGACCCCATCATGGATTTGTTAGCTCTTTATCAAGGACACCTGGCGAACTACCCTGACATCATCCACGTGCAGAAAGGTACATCGGCAACACCGCCATACACGCGCTACACACCTCTGACTCACCGGTTTATTACTTTGTGTGTAAGGCTGCTTTCACTGACATCAGGACACTTCTATGTTTAGTACAATTCTTTCCTAGAATATAATTAAAGACTAATATTGTTGAAACATTACACTAAAGACAAGGCCATTATAAACCCTTAACATCACAAAGGTGTAAAGGATAAATACAACTCAAATCCAAAACAACACAAGGAACCCCCCCCCCCCCCCCCCCCCAGCGCACACAATGATAACAAAAATAGTACATGTGGGATCATAAATCTGGACTCCAAACCTCACTTTCCACCACAGGTTTGGCTGAGGTTCAGTGTTTTTTTAAGTGTTTGCCGGCCTGGAAAAGATAAACAAAGTGGCTTTTGAGTCCGTCTGTTTTTACTTGTTGTCAACAGCAAAGGAAGCTGTCAGGTTACAGGTGAAGCTTGCGGCACTTTGCAAAACAAATAGACCGCGTTTGCATGCTGCTGCTGCTGCCTCGGTTTGTTTCAGCAATGTGTTTGATTTTCCATTACAGGGTGTCACATACACGGCATCAGTGCCCCGGAGACGCAGAGTGTCACACTCATTTGCAGCCAAATCCCTCATATAAGTCCTCGTGTTTTGTTGTCAATATTGGACTAATGTAGGACGTCCTCCTGCATGACCCTCACCACGGCGATTGTGCTCACCGTGTGCGGCAAAATGTTGATGTTGAGTTGTGTTTGTGTTCGGAGGGAAGCTCTCGTACCACGCGTGGGAAATCTTCTGATGGGAAAAGAGAACGGGGATAATGTTTAGGGTCGATCTGCCCCACTTTGTGAACAGTTACATGGGGCTTAGTGCTCCCGTTTGGTAGATGAAATCTCTTTACAATCACATGAAACCTACATCTTTACCATCACTGCCAACTGGAAATTGAGAAGCCTTTCTGAATCTGTGCCACGTGGGACACCGTACAGGAGACAGGGCTCAATATGCACAGAGGATGATGTGATCTAATCCTTCTCATTCCATGCTTTATGTTCAGATTATGCTCTGACTTGTATTTAAAACAAACTGGGCGATTATTCAATATGATCACATCTGGAGGAAATCATATGTTGTGATACACATTTAAGGCATCTAAAATTGATAATAACAAGCACACACTAACTCCTAATTTCTCAGAAAATCTAATGTGTAATATTTATTTTGGGTGAGGGGGTATCGTTTGAAAATTGATTTGGATTTTGTTTTTACATCTCACTTTACATTATAGTAAACATATCGTCTTAATCAGAGTACTCTGTGTTTGTGTCAGTGTATCGCTGAAAATACTGGCTTTACCATGTGATTATTTTCATACAGACTATTTGTTTATTAAATACCGTCATAGATATGCAATGACCCGTATATTACCAGGTATACATGCATCCTCGCCTGTCGACATCTCAGTTTATCACTTTGGCTTTTACAAACACTGGGACCATTCAGTCCACACCATGACACGGGACCGACTGTGTTTAGGCTGCAGTTGGGACACAAATACTTCCCCAGTCAGCTCAAATCAAGTTTGCCACGTCAGCCCCCCCCCCCCCCCCCCCCTCCACACACACACACACACATAGCCCAAATAAGGCGAACACGCAAACAGTCCGGTGTGACAACCCCAGCCCCGTTGCCACAGATAAGAAGGTCTGAAGGAGCCACGTGGAGACGTTTAGTCTTGTTTTCTTTCGTGGACTGAGGATGTTTAGTTCCTCCGGTCCGGTTTCTGTTCCTTTTTTTGTGTGCATCCCTTTTCCCCCTTAATCATTAAGCGAGTGTAGACTGAATTCTTTATTAATTAATTTCTATTAAGGAAAAGTAAAGAGATAAAAAACAGATAAAAACCACAATCAGAATCTTTGTGTAACCTGCTATCTGCCATTAACAGTTAAAGTGCACATTCAATATTATTTTTTGAAGTTCCCTCGTTCTGGACAGCTGAGTGGCTGCTTGCTACTCAAACTGCCTACATGTTTCCAGGGAGCGTTGGAGAAGGTACTTGACATTCACTCTCCAGTCTCACCTGGAATCACCCGGCACTTGACAACTGTTAACACAGCATGCAAAATGACTGTAATTAGTAAGAGTAGGTGTGTTTTTTTAATTTTTTTATAATCACTGCATTTCTCTTTGGTATCATTGTGTGAAGACAATACTTCTGTCTGGCCCCTTGTCTGCTCTCCTTTCTATCTCTCGTATATTTAATAAAACACTTCCTGTCCCGCCCGTCGCTCGCACTCGAGTACGTCTTTCCTGTTGAACCGTGTGGAGGAAATGTGCACGAGTGCTAATATTCTTCTGTTATGAGGTGAGCCTCGTGATATGTTTCTCCCGGTTTGACACCTGAAGGGAGGCTAGGCCACAACCTCTGTCGTAGACCAGAGACAGAAGTGGTCGCACGGAAACTCGTTGGGGCCACGTGGGTCAGCCGGGACTCACCGGTGCCGTATTCTGGAGCGATAATCAAGATTTGAGGTCAGTGGGAAAGTCCAATGGCGACCGTAGCGGCTTTAAAAGTGGCCTCCTCCCTATTAAAGAGGTTATCTCTTGTGGTCATATCACTGTTGCTCTCTTTAGGAAGAAGCCTGTCAAAGCATGGCTCGTCAGCCTTATCAACAACCCAATTCCATTTTTAGCCCCCTGATGTCTGTCTCGTTAGGGCCGCAGACGAAGGTTTTATTTGTCCCATTGGAAATGACCAGTGAAACGGGAGCCGGACATCACCGCATCGATCGCCACCTCCTCGGGGGCCACCATTAGCCATTAGCGCGGGGCCCATGATATCGACATCATATCTGGTGTTGCTTTTTTAGAAACTTATCGAGCTTCACGTCTTTTATGTTTGTATATTTTTTTTGTATTGTTGTCCTAATGCGATGCTGAAGCTGTCAGATCGGGACAGGGTTTTGTTGTTTCTGCTCAGTTCAGGCTCTTGAGAAAGAGGAAGGGAGGACGGGGGGGTTTCGTAAAAGCTCGCTGTTTACAATCCAAAGATAGAGTTCACTTTGACCGATTACTCGAGGAGCTGTACTTTTTCTTTTAAACACGTTAGTCTTATTTAGGGTCATTGAAGCTCAGTAGGGGGCCCTGAAGATTTTAAGCATTCGAATGGATACATTGAAAAAAGGTCCTCATGTAGAGGGGAAATATATTTTGGTCTCTATTTGTCGAACAAATATTGAAATGCAACCAGTTCTTGTTCAAACATTTACTCAGAGCGATAATATTGATGTTGCCTGCAGTGTTTCTTAATAGAAAGAAAAAAACATGTTGTTGACTTTAGACAAGGGCATGTTATCAGTTTAGCTGAAATAATAGAGCGCACCCACTCGCAAACAATGGTTTAGTTCAGTAGATAAAAACGCTCTGATATCAAGTCTTCGTTGTCCTGATTCAGTAAAGTATTTTCAAGGAGGAGCACGCATCGGTGAACCTGTAAAACGTCACCGTTTCGTCTGATCTCATCACAGTTCGATCAGATAAAACAATGGCCGGAGATTCACAAAAGACGTGGTGATATCCTGCTGAGTCGGCCGCCTCAGCCCGCCTCTCCTCCTGTGCAAACGCTGCAGTCTGATGTGTTGTCACAGGCCATTTAAATGTCCTACGGGGTGGGGGGGGGGGGGTTTACCTCCGGCTGTTCAGATCAGAAGCGTCGCGGTAGCTTGGTGTTGTGTAACCGGGGATTACGTAAGAGCTGAAGCCGCTGGAGTCCAGGAGGGCCGGCTGCCACCTCCGTACACCCGGGGAGGATTTCATCTCATGTGTTTTCTTTTTCATAGAGTGACACTGCAGTATTGTTACAGTCCTCATCAATCACCATGGGTGATGCTGGGATCTGTGGTATCTCCAATATATATTAACACAGAAGCATTATGTATATGTATACTGGCGGTGTCCAGGGTTGTTCTGCTCAGTCTCTCGCGGCAGTAACCTGGGACCGCAAAGATGGCCGAAGCAGAAGCTGTGCAGGAAGACGTCAAGACGCAACACAACATTGCAGCTGTTGTGATGAAATGTGGTTTTCGCACTTCTTACTATAAAGTCCCTTCACTTCAGAACATCATACAGACAAGAGTGTTAGTTCACAAACTCTGAATTTTTTAAAATTATAATGAAAACCTGACTAAACAGTTCATTAATGTGTAACTTTACTTAAAGTGTAACATGGACACCCGCAGCCAACTGACGTCACAAGCCTCTACATCAATTACCACAGCGCCATGAAAGAATTTAAAACACAACTTTTTAAGAAAAGCCATGACATTCAAATCTGAAAATCTAATTTAAGACATTTAAATGATTTGCCGTAACCGTTTAAAAGAGACTGCAGGAGTAACAGTCGGTCTTGTAGCCTACCGTGCTCTGTCGAGCACAAATCAACTAAATGGAAATGTAGCGTTGTTACATCACGTGTCGCAACACAAATACTACATAAAGTAAAAATGTATGAAAGCTAATGCTGCTAACGTTTCACATTGTGACGGGGAGTAGAGACCCAGCTCTGCCGCCGACCACCAGTGTAACGTTAGCAAGAAAGCATGGTGGAGTTAACGTTAGCTAGCTAACTAGTCAGCAGCTAAATGAGAAAGATAAAACAACTCAGTGCTTTATCCACACACTCTTGTCATTAACAGTGATTCACCAGATGTTGTAATGAGCTCAGAGCTTCATTTCAAAACCACAGAAAGGAGAGAACAGGTTTGTGCTGTGATTGTAACGCTACACAGTGGTAACTGAAAAGGTTAAATTAATAGATGCTGTGGAGAGACACGAGGAGGAGGGTCTGATAAGAGCGCGTTAAAATATTTTTATTTCATAAATCAGATTAGTCCTAAACGGTCGACTCTATCTCAAAATTGGCCTTGAACAGATTAGGGCTGATTATTAACAGTAGACAGTTTTTTTGAGCCATTTTCAACCATGAAATGTCAATATTAACACCAGCATTGAAGTGCTTCATCGAAGTATAGTCATATCATTTAGTTTAAGGCTCAGGGCTTAAGGGTTGAAGGCTGTGTGGTTACTCTTTAATTAAGCGATTATTCAGGAAATTGTTCGATAATGAAAAAGTCATGTATAGGCCCGTTTGCAGCCCTGCTCCACAGACTCAGTGTCTTATTGGCGGTTCTGTCTTCGCAGCAGGCCCACAGAGATGACTCGCAGCAGCTGTGAAAATGATGTGGCTGTCTGTCTGCAACGGTTTGCTGACACCATGTTCTCTGACTGAACTCTTGACTTTTTCATAAAGTCTCCATGGTAACAACCATTCCTCCTTAGTCCATTAGCGAGCTTTTAAAAGGCAGGAAGCCAGAGACCTGTAAGGTAAACACCTTTGGGATTGGCATGTAAGTCTTTGGACAGCTGTGTTAGTTCCTCTCTCTCTCTTTCTCTTTCTTTCTCTTTCTCTCTCTCTCTCCCCTGTGTCTCTGCTCCCCATCTTTATCTTTGCCTCTCTTTCTGTCATGTCCAATCTGCTGTGCATTAAAGGAATTTCCAAGATTTGGGTTAAACTGCTGCTGAGGGAGCTACAGCCAGAAGGCAAACTGGGCAGACTTTGTGGGGGATGGGGCGAAAGCTGTGTCTTTTGGGGGGGTTTAACATATTTGTTTACTCTTTGTGCTGTAATATACTTACTTACTCCCTACACACACACACACACAGTGAGAGAAAGAAGGCCGTTGTGCATTTCGGTGAACTTTTAAAGGTCGACAGAAGCCAAAAGAGTGCAGGGTCAGTGAGTCCTCTGTGGTCTCAGATTTCAGGAAACAAGCGGGCTGAATCAGACTTTCAACGAAGCGCCTGTGACTAAGCTCACATAATGACGAGAAAATCCCTTGATAGGTCAATACAGGAAGTTCTGCTGAATGCTTTGAGGGCACAATTCGCACCTTCACCCGCCGCCCTGAAGCCCAGAGCGCTCGGAGACGACATTTACTCAGTGCCAAATGTTGTCAGTGGCGTTTTGAACAATTACAACAATGTCAGTGTTACCAATCTGTAACATCACACCTGCATACGGTAAATCGGAGTTAGTTCCTGTCTGTCAAAGTATCGGGTAAACCAATGTTTCTGCCACATTGACAAGGGGACAAGGACAGAACAAGTTTTGCGCAAAAGAACATCTCGGGGCGACAGCTCTCAAATGTCGAAAATCACAACTTTACTAATGCGACTTCTGGCTTTACCACCTGCTTCTGCTTAGAATATCACACTCCGGCTGCAAAGTCAACTAACCAAAAAAGGGGGCCACACGCCTTTCAAATTTAATTTTGTTGGCCTACAAATCAAGTTCAAGATCGGGAAAATCATTTTTGACAAACACAAATTCCAGGAACAACACTTGGGAACTGTAAACATACGTCGGCATTCTTGTCACAGCCCTGAGGATCGTTTCTTTCTTTGACTCCAGCCGTGACATGTAAACATTGCTAAGTAATTAGATCAGACAGAAGGTCACAACCGGTCCGTTTCTCTTGCCTTTCAGCTGAAAACTCATTACTCGTGACATGTCTTCCTTCACTCGGACAGAGACTTTCAGCAGTTTGAGTCATCCGTCATCCGCTCCTGGTGTTTTAAACCCTGCCTTCTGCTCCCGTCGAAGCTTCTGTCTGCAAATTAGTCGGCTAATGTTTAGTTTTGGCACCATTATGGCCAAAAGGCTTGTAAAAAGGTTTGTAAACCATCACGACTTCATCTTCTCATGCCACAATGTGACCACAGTGACGACAGCAAGTAGCTCTTCTTCTTGGTCGAGGTGAAACTCTCAGTATGAGTAGTGATGTACTGGATTTACTTGTCTTGCAAGTTATACTTTCTCACGATAACCTCGTCACGGTACATTTAAAATTAGCAAATAACTGCTGAATTTATCAGTAACCACGAAATGACTGTGATGGGAAATATCAAGTAGTAGACATTTAAAGAGTGTACATTTGTTAGCCGTGTTCAGATTAAGTCATTTAAGTTAGACACAAAAAGACAAAAGCCTTAATTTCTACAAATAACAAGTGTCACCTGTAGGTTTTGTCAGCCTTAGCTAATGTAGCTAGTTAAAGCTAAGCTAAGCTTAAAGAGGCATATATTACACGTACTGTCTCTAAAACTATACTTCCTAAATATAATTGCTCACAACAAGGTGAATTATCTTTAGAAACCGGGTCAATATATTTGAAAAAAAGGACATTGCGGTTGAGTTTTTCTAAAGTATTTTAAGGCGCTTTGAGCACCGCAAGCCGAGTGCCATCTAGTCCCATTATATTGCAGAGAAGGCCTTTATCTCCAAAACTAGGCAACTCACACCAAAACAATCTAGATTGATAAATAGCGCTACAGGTAAGGGGAAAAAATATGTAGTTTTCATTTTGGGGTGAACTGTCCCTTTAAGCTCCATAGAAACATCGTCTCTGACTGACTTTGTAATGTTTCCATCTGACTTGTTTTAAACCGTGTATGCTCTTGGTCGCTACGTCCATGGTATCGTGGTAAACAACTGAGGCAAGAGCTGCATGTTACAGGCAGAGTCATATAGAAGACATATAAATAAAGAAACAACATTGTTATTGTATAGCAGTATAAAACATGTAAGATCAGACTCTTATTTTATTCCTAGCCATCTATGAATTGCTTTACTGTGACATCAGTATTGGAGAAGAGCTAAATCTTAAGAATTCGACTTGCTCACATTTAGTTGGCAGTTGCCCTTATTCATATTACGGGCTCGAAATTGCCAACAATCATCGGTAGATGGTATCAAACTGCCAGCAAAATCCCCTTAAATGGTTATTTAGAAAAGGCCTATGAAGTGACATAATGCAATAGATATTTTTAAGAGTCGGGCCCCCTCACATTCCCTCACTACAGACTCAGACGTGGCTCCGGTTCTCAGGGAGTTTGGAACAAACTGTTCATCAAACTATTTTCAGCCGCCTCCCTGAAGTTATACATTCACTGTCAAGCTGTGCTCTTGCATCTTAATCGCAAATTATCTTGAGATGATTAATTTACTTTCCTGTTAAAACAAAGTCAGGCGGCCTGGTTGATGAGTTAATAAATGTTTCTTTTTAAATGTAGCCTACTTGTGGGCTGATTTCCCACACTGGTAGAAATAGTATCTATGTGATTGAACATTGATAAATAAATGGCGTGGGTGTTTCCCGTTAACGGAACATGCACTCTCATGAAGCACTCACGACAACAAAATAAATCCTGATTATAGTTTTTGCCTCTCTTGTCCCCCCCCCCCCCCAAAAAAAAACAGGAGCCCTGACGAAGGTGAAAGAGAGCCAGAAGCACGTGGAGGAGGGAAAGATGGACCGGGCGCAGGCGGACGGCATCGACGAGCGCTGCAACATCATCTCCTGCGCCACGCTGGCCGAGATCCAGCACTTCCACCAGATCCGCGTGCGCGACTTCAAGGCACAGATGCAGCACTACTTGCAGCAGCAGATCGCCTTCTTCCAGAAAATCACCGGCAAGCTCGAGGAGGCCCTGCAGAAATATGACGACGCGTAACAGGGAGCGCTTCTTTCGCCCTCCTTAGACCTCGGCGATCGATAGATGGCCGTGCACCCGCCTCTCTGGCGGCCAGTGGAGCTTTTTGGCAAACAACCGCCAGTACCGCATACTGGTGAACGCCGTTCAAACCAGCCCCAGGGAGAGACATTCAAGGGGATGACGCTCTGGTAATATTGACATTTCAACCCAAATCCAGGTTGTTCGTTGGCCACATCATTTTGGGTGGGAGGGGACTGGATGTTCTTGTTTCAGAGAAGACGTGTCATTTAATGAAGTAAGGCCAAACTTGTAACACAAACAACAGATGTAATGAGAATCAATGGTGATGATGGTGCCCCGCTTGGTCTGGCGGGTTTGGGGCATTAAATCCAGTCAACATTAAGAGCCTTGTATCTGCGTTTTTAAAACACTGTTTTGGTTGTTTTTTTTTAAAACCAACTGCCACTCCAGCACTGGCGCTTGCTCCAGTGGGCTAACACGCTGCCTTCTGGAAAAACACTCGAGCCCTTCCAGGTATCTCTCTCCGTGGACCAACAGGGACAAAATGTTTACAGTCGCCCCCGCGGAGCCGCCACCGTCACCACTGTCTCGCTGTGCCTTCTGATTACGTCACTCCGGTCGTTTGTTTTTTACTAGTTACTAAAAAGCTTTATATACTGTAAATGTAGAAATATATTCTATTTGTTTTTACAAAGCTACACATTTTGCAGGCTTAGAAGAAATAAAAAGACCACTGTGCTTTGTACGAGGTCTGTGTCTTTCACCCCCCCCCCAACCCCCCCAAGTGATTTTTAACACTCAAAGTGTGACTAAATCAGGATCAAGAGAGGATTACCTGCTTTGACAATAGGAGCCCGTCGCCTTACATGGTGCACAGCCAGCGCCGGTGCTTATTAAAGGGACGGGTACGATGGACACTCGCGGTGCCGGATACCAATTTGTGTCGACACAACGTGTTTTTTTTTCCAGGCTTAGGTTTTTGGGGTAGTGTTTCAGAGGCAGGCTGTTATAACAATGCAGTCTTTTTAATAGCACACTTCTAGACAGCACTGCTGTTTTTTTTTTTTAACCTTCATGATGTTGGTTGCATCAGGAAAAGATTAATATAGAAGCAGAGAAAATAAATTCCTCCTTCACAGAAAGCCGTTGGCTTGGTCCTGTGTGTTTTGTGATGTACTTAAAAATATGTGATACCTCATGAGCCCGAATCCAGCCAATAACTGGGGGAAATGATGATAAAACTACCTGCTGACAGGTTTGTTTGCCTTTTACCGGTCCTTCAAGGTGCCTCAGACACTCACACTACAGAATTTATGAACTGAGCGGCTCCGCAGGTTTCCTTGGCAGCGTCCCTGGAGGACCGGGGTGTGCCGTGTCAGTGTTTCATGCTAAGCTCACGCTCTGTCGGCAGATCTGCTGACAGCGCGTGAGCCCGGCCAGCCATCTGGGACATCTGGCCGCTGTTAGAAGTGCCGGAGCGTATGACAGCGAACACGTAGTCAACAGGAAAAGGTCAAAAAAATAGCTGGGTGAGTTTCTTTTTTCATTAGCCGTCATCTCCAGCACCTCTAACCGAGATAATGAAGATGCAGACCAGTGCTTATTGGAGATAACTCGCTCTCCTCGTGCAGAAAGCATCTCACTGTGCACGTCAACAGTTCTGCTCTGTCCTCCAAACCAGAATACATAAAAACAATACAGTAATACTGATAGAAAACTGCATATTCTCCTTCCAAGGTATTTAATTGATGGCAAATTGGAAAACGTAATAATGAAATAGAGTATACTTACTAGTAGTTACTAGTTTACTTACAGCAGTACTGTAATGAAATGCCGTTCTCCAAAGCATTGCAGCTTGTTTATGTGTAGTTAATGAAGCCATTTCCACAGGAAGAGCGGATGCCTTTTAATTCCAACAAGACTAAGAGCTACGTAAACTAAAGCTGGAAACCCCCGTGTCGGTGCCAAAGGGAAAGTCGTGGGATCACCAAAAGTCATGAATAACCATGAATAACGGGACAAAATTCAGGACGATTTAGAGATGTTTCACTGGGGTGGTGGATGGATGGAAAGTCATTAGGATTCATCTTCTTGGCTTCAGGAATATCAGTTGTCACGACATTTCACACAAAAAAAATGTCAACATGCTGGTAATCTCCAACAAAGTCAGAAGTTTCACACTCTGGGCATCACGAACGCCTGATCAAAATCCCATGGCAACTCATCTAATAGATGGCGAGATAAGATATTTCTGGATTTAAGCGGCGGACCGACTGTAGACGCCATCTGTAGAGCTACACTGCTAGCATAGATAACGATATCCTGTCATGTGGGAACTAGATCCGTTTGGAAACTCTCACCATCTTCATCTCCTCTATTTTTTTCAATTGTAATCTTTGGTTTTTCCACTGTCTTCATAAACTCAACAAGATGCACACAGCCTCAGGCCTTCGGTCGATACTGCCAACGCCGGGGGAAATGGGTGCTCCTGTTTTCACATTCTTCCTCTTTCCCGCCACAAGCTTTGGTTGTTTTGAATTATCAATGTTAGGCACACATAGCTCAGAAAAAGAACATTTTGTAATTAGCAATATTAGACCTACTTATGATAAGAACAATATCGCCAAAGTGGTACCTTTTAAAGTCGTGCAAAAACATGCAGAGTGCTTTGAGTGAGGTCATCGTCACCACAGTGACTCAAAGAGAAACAGAGGCAGTTACTCACCACAGTCTAGCATGCAGGAAACGACAGCTCTCGATTCAGACTTGGATTGTCCTTGAAACAAAACAGTATCATCAGTGGACCACATCCCACAGACGTCGAGTATGTGAAACCGTTTGGCCACAAGAGCAGCGTCGGACGTTCCTTCCACACGATGAACAGAGCATGACACAAGTGTAATGGCCGAGGGGTGAAAATGTAAAAGACACAAGAGATTGAGTGTGATTTTCTGGAGGATTTATTCTGGGAGAGTTTGTTATCGAGGCATTTCAGCTCCAATGACAAACATCACATGTCCAAAACAAAAGGTGCGCTTAGTGGAGTGCAGATCTCCACCAGGTGGGTCTGCATCGACCACTGCTGTATCATGTGACTGATTAAATAATAACTCCCGGATTGTCTAACCCCGTAGACACTAATGGGCTGTAAGGTGTCGTAAAACACTTAAAAACAAACCGCGATGTATGCGGACAATCAGCTCAATGTCATAGTATAATACATTTCATACATTCTCGCCAAAAACTAAATTAAACTCATCAAAGCTGTCTGCCCACCCAGCAGCGGCTGAGTGGCGGCGATGTACTCAACAGTGCATGTACTGGCAGTTCCGTTAGCGGTTAGCGGTTAGCCAAATACACCGATCGAACTGAGCTACAGAGCGATGGCCGAGAAGTACGCAGCAGTGTGTGCACTGGCAGTGACATTAACTGTTAATGAAATACACTAGCGGCTCCTGGGTGCGGTTAAGAGTAGTGAGTGAGGATGCAGCAGGCAGTCAATGGCAGAGTAAAACAGGCAATAAAGTCTGTTTTGAGAAGGAGTGAGTCACCGCGACCACGAGAGGTCCTTGAGCATGCAGCCATGACTAGACACCCAACATATTATGCAGTTTGCTGCAGCAGAATGCAAGATTAGCCGTGGACAGACACAGAGGTGCACAGTCACTAAGTGTACAAACACGCATGAACTTTGTGGCGGAGATAATAAAGTGGCCATCACTGCTTGGCTCTCATTATTTTGGACTTGCAGTGGCTCTTTGGAATTCACTGAATGTAACCCAAGAAGCACACTGTACCTTTGTTGTCAGTAAGGTGATGACCCAAAAATGAGAACGTCTGGCTGAACCCCGCCTCCCAGCTGCTCTCACACAAGTCAAAAGGTAATAATGCGACTGCATGTTTTCACCTCGATCATAGCTGAGTAGCAGTTTTCAATCCGTTTTTTCCACTTCTTCTAAGACGTGTTTACACATTACACCATCTAGAAATGGGTTTGTTTTCCCTTCGTTTCAATAGTTGGCACCGAGAGGCAGTTGAGAGCACAGGGCTTTCCCCCTCTAATGACCCGACACTGACGCCACATCCAACCACATTGCTTTCATAAGGACTGATTCAGCGTCTCGAGATTCTCGTCTAGATTACACCCAAATCCTGTTGCACTCTCCCTGTGCAACACTCACCTCCGATTCCTCAGCGAAACCAAGAAACTGGGACTAAAACCTCTTGAACTGGGAGCTGATGCTCATTTCTGTTTGTAAAAGTGAAGCTGCTCCTTCAAATCCCTCATCTCTGCTGAGATCCTACCACAACAGCACGCATCGTTTCACATCCGCTTACTAATACACCCTCAGCTCACCACCTCGGTGCTTAGAGCGCATAATTCCCATGACATAATTTCACACTTACAAAGTTTGACCCCAACTTCCTCTCATTGCTTCAGCTGATTAAAGCCTTCCAAATGTCACATCATAATGCCAGGAAATGCCCTGAGGCAAACCACAAAGATTTCACTCCTCATATTTCTTCATGTAATATGCTGCAAAAGGAAGTGCAAAAACCAAACACAGGATTTCTGTTGAAATGAAATGGTTTGTTCTAGGTTGCAGTAACTTATTTCAAGCCAAGGAGTGACAAAAAAAACAGGACATGTTGGTTTTTTTGCACGGTGTGTTGAAACAGCTGCTCCCTATGCACCGGTAGGAAAGGACTCATTAGTTGTTCAAATGTAGATTTATAGTTGTACATTTCAGTGGTAGGCTGCCTATTTGTACTTTAGCCTGTTCAAATTACACACTGAGGATTTTGGCTCATTAACATATGATTTCATGACAGCACTCAGGTTGCAAAGTAATCTACCAGCAACGTACATTGCACATATTTGATTGGCCACTGGCAGCTGTGGCTCGCCAGATATCATTGTGTTGAGCTACATAACATTTTTTGGCCCCGGGCGACCCTTCGTTTTTGCCGGGAAACCCGTGTGTTGAGGCCTTTGCTGGCCTCATTGAATTCAAAAAGAGGGCTGCATTTTTTTTTTCACGCAGGCCCAAAGTCGTTTGAGCGCTACCTTAAAGCAACAGTTTACCATTTTTGGGAAACACGCTTATTTGCTTTCTTGCCAAGAAAGAAAGAGCAGTTGATGAGACATTGTGGGCCCTCCTACCCCCCCCCCCCCCCCCTTCTCTCCACATGTAAGACAGAAGCAAACATCAAGTGCTCTTTCTGTCTCGTCTTTTTAATTTTTTTGCAGAGTTCATGCTTTTGGAATGTGTGGCGTTCGCCTGCACTCAGCATATTCCTGCCGGAGGTGGATTCTGGCTGGATCTGTTTTCAATTACAGCCGGGTCTGTACTGGCCTTTGATCAGAGTCTGGGCCGACTGAGGCAGAGGTGAGAGACCCTGTCCCGACACAGCTGACAGACCCAGGACCAGAGGGGATACTGAGCACTGAGGCTCTGGGCCAAACATATTCTCAGTCTCTGGAGAGGAAACACAGAACCACTCCCACCATGCCAGTTTCACGTTACAGTCCCAGTGGTACAATCCCTTCATGGAAAACAGAGTGTATGCATGCATGTGTGTGTGTGTGTGTGTGTGTGTGTTAAGTCCTCCTGGCCACCTCCTGAGACTTGTTTGAAGCTGGTCCCCTGTGACTTTGTCATACAAGTTTTACTTTTTCTTAATCTTCTTAACGTTAGTGGTGTGGAGCTGATAACCTGTCAGAATTACCGCCTCATGGTTGTTTGCCTCCATCCATGTCTGTTCAAAATGTCATCACTTCATCATTCTATCCTATTAGATATTTGTGTGTCATGTCATTGTCATAATTAGCAAATCAATTCTGGAGTTTTCAATCTAACCAGTGTAGCATTAAAGTATTGTGGGATTAACAAGCTAGCTAGCTAACTAGCAGACAGTTGGCTAGTTATCTAGCTTGCTAATTCCGTCACGCTTTAATGCTACACTGCCTACTAAATAAATAACCTAACAGCGGGCTGGTGCCCAACACGGCAGCTCTGGGTGTAATGATCCCTCCGCCTAACTGCCCGCCGCTTTAAAGAAGGAGAAGCTAGCAAGCTAACTAGCCAGCAATCCGAGCTGCGTCCGCTCTCTTTATGGCCCTACTGATGGGTACCAGTTAGTTGTCATTATAGCAACTAACAGCTTTTGCTCTATTCAAAGGACCACTGAAAACAGTTCAATGTCAGTTCTACTCCTATTTATTTAACTAAAACATATTGCCTCCAGCTGTGGCTGTTGCCAGCTATGGCGGTGTAGAAAAAACATATAGAACAAACAATTCACATTTGAAATTTCAACCTATTATTATTTTCTGTCACATGAGACCTGTGTGCATAGCTCTTAACTGTTAAACCTAGCTGTCTAACTGGAAGGTTTGGTCTGTGTTGTCATCGGCAGACGGCTGATGATTTGATCGTGGCTGTTTTTTTTAAACAAAGAACTGAAAGCACCTGATTGTTGTAAAAAGCATGCGTGGAAGGTACAGTGTGTGCGGTGTGTGTGTAACTCCTGAAAAGGTTACATTGCTCACCACTTAACTACACTTTACACTCTGTGAATATCAGTCAGGGGGTTTAGTCCAAAAATATTCTGTTGATTTTGATTGCTGCAATGTTCTTGTTCATGATTTGCTTGTCTTGTTGTAATATTTCTTTAATTTTTCTGTGTGAAACAACAGAAAACCTGCTGAAAACCTGCTTTTAACTGAGTCAAGTCCAGATGATATTTCTCAACTTCATTTTGAGGTTTACATCTGTTGAAAATGAACCTCCTCCTGTAAAATCTACAAGCACATCTGGTGTGTACCTAGAAAAGAGCTGAATCCTCTTTTCTATTTTCTCTGTTTCCATATGATATGATGGATCTGATTTTGCTATTACACAGTGGCCTTACATGCACTTCTTGGTTTTGCAGGAAGCGTGATACGACAAACGTTGGCCTGGTTAGCAGCTCACATGAGATCATCCACTGACCTCAGCACAGCAGCACCCTGCCCACTCACGGGGGCGAGGCCCTCAGTACGGGAAAAGGCTCAGACATGCTACACCCTGCTAATAAAACATTATTTTTAGGCTAAAATCACATTTGCACTTAAATTGTGTACTGGGCTTTATCTAACTCAGAATTAATACAGCACTGTTTTTGTTGGTGGCTATGGTTTGAAATAGCTGAAGAAGCACAGCAAAAGATGTTGCCTTTAGGTTTGTATGGTACCGGCATGATGACATCAACATCCTGCCACAGCCACACCCATTTTCAGTGCTACTGGAAACTGCAGAATAAAAGTGTTTTAAAACGCTCCACTAATCTCTTTTTTATTGCCCGCCAAAAATAGTTTTCATTGAAGACTATACGTCTGCTGCAGCTTGTCCCAATTCGTATATCCATTCCTTAATTACTTCCTTGTAAAAGTAGCAGCTATTAAAAATGTTTTCTTTCAGACAAAAATAGATTTCCAATGAATTAGCTGTTGCTATTCGTAGTCCTCAGAGGGTTAATATTAATGTTGTTGGTGACCTCCCTGACGCTTTTGCTATCGCTATAAATATCCAAATCTAATGGCCAGGTTGCTGTGGCGTTTTTGTTGGTATGTTCATGCTCCCCAGAGGATGGATCCATTCCATTTTGGACACTCCATGCTTTCCTCTTACACCCCTGAACATTCAAATTCGCAGGCATTTGTTGGAGGCATGCATGGTCTCGAGGGGATATACCTGTTTGAACCAGATTTCTTTTTTTATTGTGGGATGTAATGAACAGGACACCACCAGCAGGGCTACAAACATCTATAGTCTTAGATGGAGCTCATTACTTTAGAGACATGCATTTGTATGTTTTCTCATTTTCAATCAATGGCTGTGCATCATGGGAATTGTCGTATTTCTTTCGTTAGAGGAGGACATGCTGTGAGTCCTATACCTGGCAGTGTGTTCAGGAATGTGGGAGCACACTGCATTCTTTAGCCCCGGTTTTGTTTTTATAGCCCTCACACAGGAAGCTCACTCCGGTGGGGCCTCATTCATGTAGCCTGAAAAACGCTGACTGCCCTCCCACCCCCCCACCTCTCTGGCTGCTCTCCAAGATAGACACACACAACACCGACACATTTTGTTTTTTGTCTTTGTGGGCCAATGTGCATTCTCCCCTCTCCCTCCCCCTTCCCCAACAGAGTTTCATTTATAGCTCTAATTACAATAAACAAGCAAGAACAACTAGGGAAGAGCCCCCCCCCCCCCCCCCCCCCCCGCTCACACAGTTATTTTCTCACTCAGGAATAGAACCACTCGAATTTCTGTCAATCACATATACCAGCCAAAATGAACTGTACATTAGAGTTTTAAGGTTACTTGTCAAGGCCATGATATGAAATGCGAGGATCCCTGGAAACATCTGTGTTTCCAATCTGCATTATGCTAAAGTGATATTATAATTGTGAGATATTTAACTGTATTCTAAAAACAGAATGACTAGTTAAGTTGTCTGGAGTGGGAAGACCTCCTCAAGGCTACGCAACACTCACGCAAAAACTTTCATTAATGTTTCTTTCCAAAGACTGACCACGACCTCCGTCCACCTCGAATACTTGTTTGAATTTTAGTTTTTCAATTTGGTCGTTTTAAAAGTAACCAAAAAGCTCTTTTCAATGTGTTTATGTCACAACAACATAAATACTTTTCTACAGAATGCCTTTGTGTTCTTGGAGTATGCACATTATAACCTTAAAAATAACCTCTTAATGAAAATCAGACCAGAGAAATGATTTCAAAGGATTCCCTTCATTTTTCTCTCTGTGCTACTTACTTGTCCTCATGTGCATGGATAGATGAAAGGGCCTACAGGGCCGACATGTCTGTGCCAATAACACAGACCCACACATTGACTCTCTCGTACAACACGTAGTCTAGCACACTCACTCTCTCTTCTCAACACACAGACACACACAGCGTTTGACCATCTAACCGCCCTCTTTGTCCACTGCCACCCACAAACCGCAGTCCAGTAGTCATCAAACACACCAGCTGACATGGACGCTGGTGGTCTGACCTCTCTTACAGCGACGACACACGCCTCCTACTCTTACAGGTTCATTGTTCACAGGCTCCATGCAGGGCCACAACATGTGGATGAATCTATTGACCGCCTATGACAGGGAGTTGCCAAATCCATGGTCAGCGGGACATGTGGGAGTCGACTACACATGCGTTCGTGTATGTATGTTGTTGTTCTGTGAGAATGAGTGTGCCTGATGCTGTTAGATATTAGATTACACTGATGCACCTTTATGTTCCAGATGTCATTTATTCTGAAAAGCAACATTTTGAAGGCCTTGTTTGCAGCAGAAAAACACAATTTGGATAATGTTGTTAAATATATTTCAACACATTTTAACAATGTTCCAACCTTGTTACCTATTAGAATGGATTTGCATTCATATAGCACCTTTCTACTCTTCCAAAATACACACACACACACTCATATACTAATGGCACAGCCTCTCGGAGCAATTTGGGAGAACATTTTAGAGTGTTGGGTAATCTTAAGAGACCAAAAATAGGGTTTGTATTCAATTGTATTCAGTTCCAAATGGAAGTACAGAGACACAGTGTATGCTAGAAATTGTCATCATACACCATTTACCAAAAGCTGTCCTAAAACCTGCAGATGAGAGAAATCTATCCAGCAGAAAACCTTACACTAATTAAGGACCACTACCACACTTACATTTGCTGAATAAACATCATAGTTTTCCAGGCCTTATATTACTTTCAATTTGAGCATGATCTGTTTCTCTTGCAGATCAGCCATGTGCCAAGTAGCTGACAAAGAAACAGAGAAAAGCCCGTCTATGAATCAAGCAGCTAATCCTTTCCCCAGCAGATGCACAAGGACCCAGTTTAGCAGCAGATAAAACAGCGGCTGATACCGATGCCACTTGGGTAAAGAGCTCTGGGAAAAAAAAAAGAAAAAAAGAAAAAAGCTAGATTGCAGAGTGGCTTTCTGTTTTACTTTATCATTAGCGCCACATCGCTTTCCCCTAAAAGTCAACCGCCTCGGCTTTCAACGCCAGCGCGCTACATTCTGAAACCCTTTGCAGTATTTTACGTGCCTTGATTAGCTTTTACGAATAAACTAAATTACACTTTGTGGACGATACATTAGTGGTACTTCAAATGCACAAGAGTTGTTACTCTTGCAATGGTTTAGAAGATGAGAGAGAGTCTTTTTTTGAAGTCTTTGTAAAATACAACTGGCGGGTCGAAGTGATCTACTTAACCATCTGGGTTTGTCTCGGTGGAGCCTTATTAAACTAAATGAGCCAAGACTGCTTTGTCTCTCCTAGTCTTGTCTAGCAGGTTGCTATTGTTCTGTAACCCTCTGCCCCACAATTACCAACCCCTAAATTACAATGATCACTCTGAGATCTAATATCTGAGGGCAAGAACTCATCTCGACTAATTATCTCTCGGTTCTCGGATTCTCTCACACAACCGCATTAGGAATTTACATTCCTTGTACTTCAACTGTGTCAAAAGCTCAGCGCTAAAGCTGTGAGTGCGTAATATTGCAGACAGCTAGCGTAATGCTAATTTAAGACGTGACTAAGTGTCCAGCATGTGACCGCTTCCTGCCAGACATCCACATTTGGTAACTCCCATGATGTCAGCGTTTTTCTCGACACCAGTTTCTTCTTTCTGAGACTATAATTTGACATTTTCATGGAAGTACAAATTACTCATGCTTGCACTGTATGGGCCGAGTGCCAACTCAGTCACAATTTTGGATGAATATTATTTACAGTTTTCTTATTTATCAATGTACACGATGCAAACAATATCTTTTTTTTAATGAGCTGTAATATTACAGCTCATTAGAAATGAGATGGATTGAATTCTGTACAGACATGCATGGTTCCCAGAGGATAAAACCTGATGACTTTGGTGACCCTGATATATTTTAACGAGATGCTATTAGCATTTCAGGAGCCAACAATACTTGTTGTACCTGGACGGAATTACAAATGTGGCGATAAACAGCCGGGTAGCATGACAGAGACGAGCACCCAGGTGTCCGTTAAACAATGCTATGTGCACCCGACCCTGTCATACATTAGCTACTGTGTGTTTATGTAGCCTACTGTAGGTTGTATATAGCTAACTAGCTAACAATTTTGGCTAGCTAACAATTAAATAAATTGGGTAGCATATTTACCTTGGCTGTGTATAATTAGCCGAATAGCTGCCGTCTAACTATTCTCACCTGGGTGAAAATAAACATTCCGTTCATGGCGTTTATTTGATCTAGCGGCACTTGGTTTGGTACCTGCAAAAGTAAAGACATCCCTGACAGCCTCAGCTGCACTTTGTGGTCTGTGCTAATCAGAGGATGTTGGCACGCTAACATGGTAAACTAAGGTGGTGAACCGTTTAACGGTATGGCATCGTGAGCATGTTAGCATACTGATGTTAGCATTTATGCTACAGCCTCACAGAGCCGTGGGCATGGTTGCAAACTCTGGTTGTTTTCCAAATGAATGGGTCAACAAATTAAAAGAGAAACTGTGAATGTAAAGCCTGTTAATGTTTTACTCTACTCTACTCCAAACTGTCCAAATCAAAAGAAAAGGTTGGGCTGTTTGAGGTGAAACAGTGGTATTAAAATCATGACATTTTCAACGATAGGCCCCTTGGCTTCACTTTCTTGCGCACTGGGTAGCCTAGCACACAGTAGCAGTAAACACGAGGTCTCGTTGTGAATTCAAACAGAAACATTTGCTTTGGTTTAGGAAACAAAACCACTTAATTAGGTTTAGGACCATGGTTGGGCTTAAAATAAGTATGTAAACTAAATAAAATGTAAACAACGTGACATAAGTATGGAAAAAACTTCACAAACAACTCAACTACACTTTGGTACACGGACACCGGTCTCCTGGTTGAAAGTCCCGTGTTTGTTTGACCCACCATATGTAGTTTTTTTCGGTCTTCATACTCATTTTCACTGATGGGTTTACATAGTTACCTGAAAGCCCGGTGTGTCTCATACAGACGCTAAATGCCTTGTGCATCCGTATCAGACGCCGAGCAGCGTGACAAAGCGTTGTTATTTGACGCTTTGTGAAAACGGGCTGGGTTAGTCTCAACGCCTCTTAAATGTAGAACTCTAAAGTCACCGTGTAATATTATAGTGAAAACGTGGCCATTAAATGATGCATTTGCATCTAAACTGGTTCGCTTGTCGCTCAGTGCCGTGCCCACCTCTTTTTCTTTTACGGCCTGTTGTGCTCCACCAGACAAAAGACTGTGAATGTGACACGACTAAAACAAACCTTGCATCTCTGCAAATGATTTGAGGCGGTAAATAGAGAGTGAGCTGGCTTGTTGTAGTCTCTGGATAATCTTTCAGATCATCGGCATTCCTAAACACAAACCGGCCCAACTCACCATGTGTAACAGTCGTGCATGACTTCACCTCTACGCTTGTGACGATGAAAGAACCCAAACAAAGTTGGTTTTTGCCACAAAATGAAAAACAATGCTGGTTTGACAGTTTGGGATTGAGGTTGGAGCTCAGTTTTGGATTCAGACTGGGGAAGTACAGGGGAGTACAAAGACCGTCTGTCTGTCTTTGTATTTGTGTTTGTGTGTTTAGGAAGCGAGTGGGTGATCTTCTAAATCCTGCCTCACAGAATCCCTCTCCCTCGTGTCTGCTCCGTAACACCTCCTTCACATACGCCGACTGTAGTTCAAGTGTGTGACACAACATCAACGCAGTTTTTTATATCTCAAATGTTCTGATAAATTGGGATTGTGCGGTGGAAGAACTACTCTATATTTGACTTAAGTAAAAGTAGTAATACCATAGCGTAGAAATAATCATAATAATTTAAAGTCCTGAATTTCAAATTTTGAATAAAAATACAAAAGAATTAGCATCCAAATATACGTAATGTATCAAAGTTGAAAGTACTCATTATGTAAAATAAATTATACTATTGATTTATAATCGTTGATGCATGAATTTGTACATTACTTTAGTGTAGCAGCTGGTAAAAGTGTGGCATATGTTTTACTATATCCTTCAATAAAGTCTTATCTGAAGCAACAATAATACATCATAATTCATTTATTGATTATGTTATGTAGACGAAGTATAAAGTAAAGCTGGCGGGCTACAACTGGAGTAAAATTCTTTGCACAGAACCGTGTAAAAGTATTCACCTCCCTTGGCGTTCTTTTCTATTTAGTTGCATTACAACCAGGAATTAAAATGGATTTTCATTTGGATTTCATGCAATGGTTCTACACAAAATAGTTACAATTGGTGAAGTGAAAAAGGCCAGAAAAAAAAAGACATTGCTTGAAGACAAAAATAAGAAAAGACTTTTGGAGTTTGCCAAAAGGAGACTATTTTTATTCTGGCCCCTCTTCCATAAAGCCTAAAGCCTGTGGAGAGTACAGTTTAAATTGGTGCTTTGGACAGATACTCGCGTCTCCTCCAGCTCCTCCAGGGTTATCTTTGTCTCTCTTGTCGGCAGTATTTGGTCCTCTTTTGGCAGCTTGGTTTCCATTTTGTTATATGGATGTTATAATGGATTTAATGGTGCTCCTTTAGATCATGCGACACTTCTGAAGGTAATCGGTAGCACCAGATCTTGCACGCACCACTTTTCAGTTTTTTATTGTTTAGCAAGCCAATCAAATCATCTATTTTAATTTCAGGTTGTAATGCAACAAAGTAGGAAAAACACCAAGACCAACACCACAAAATGAGACGTAACATCTTGTTTGTAGCTGGTGGAGACGGGATTGGTAAAGAAGTTCGACCATTGTATGCTGAGAAATGCACTTTTTTTATATTTAGCTGGTTCCCGTTAATCTCTTTCTGCACAAAGTGTGTCAGACTGCACGCTCATCAACAACTTGCCGACGTTTGTCCCGAGTTGTGCTGCAATTTCCCCTTAAATAAGTGACAATATTGTGGTTAACGGCAGCATCCCAGTGAAGTTCCTCCTGGTGAACTCTGTGGCCCCCGACATCATTGTGCCAAGTTTGCACCTCACATGTGATGCCGTGGCTCACGGCTCCCATGAGCTCATTTACTGTCCACAAGACCGTTTAGCACACCGGCGCCAATTGTGTGCGAATCCCGAGCTCGGTGTGTTTGCCATTGGGAAAAACTAAATTGGCGCGATACCATCAATCACGGGGGTCTGACTCACAGCAGCGAAGCTTCAGCTGCAGAAAAAGAGATGCTTGTGCTTTCCCCAAATCACATTACACGTTTTAACTTCGGGTTATCCACTCGGGTTCTTAGCGGACATTTGGAGAACGCACAACACCTCAGCGCCGATCACGTCCTGTTGATTTGAGTGTTTATTGTTGTGAGGAAACCACGATTACAGTAATTGCAGGAGACTAGGAGAAGTGATGATGATAATTAATCTTTTTCTAATTGGTCCTCTGGCGCAGAGCATCCTTTGTTGCAGTGAGTGAAGTACTATTAAGAGGAGGGCAGCAGGCTGAGAGTACAGTTTAAATTACAGTGATGGGGAAAACTGCCAGAAACTCATCGAAGCAAAAAAACATAAGGGGCAATAATGAATCCCAGACACACACACACACACACACACACACACACACACACGGTTTGATAGCAGAAAGTGATTCCTTGCAAACGTTTTAAAGTGGTTTATTAAAAATACGGTATAAATAAATATGACTCTTCTGTTACATAGTAGGTTACATCATTAAGATGAGACACTTGAATACACTTTTTCTTCAGTACAAAATGATTCCGTAACATTATTACAGTGGTTTTGTGTGAGCGCATTTTCTCGTCTCCCATAACTTGCCAGAGCGGTAGCTTTCATTTACAGTAGATGCATCATTACAGTGTCAGACCACCAAGGCCTACAGTAGGAACAAGTCATGTAAAATACTTCTTAAAAGGTATGTGGACCAATCAGATCTGTTTGACTGTAAGGGGAACCTGTGATACTGGAATTTGAATCACTGAGGGGAAGCTGGGTAGAATACGGAGTCGATTTGGGTCATTTTTTTTAGATCAGTGCCTTGATTGTTTTTTGTACGATCTTCTTGAAAATATATAAATAATGTGCATAGTAAAATAATAAAAAAAAAACATAAGAAAAAACAGTGCTATTATTTTAATCGGTGTGACTTGATCAGGCCTATAAATAACAGTTTTTATAGTAGTACAAAACCAGCCTTCTCAGAGTCCTGTTTAGATATACAGCCATGCTGGGATAATATTCAATGCCGCTATGTTAAAACAAAAACCTCACTTATTGACGATACATGCAACCCTCGTTTAAAGGTAACATGGAGTAACTGACCGTTAACAAAATACCTGAGTTACAAAAAGTGAATGTACTATAATATATATAATACAGAACAACAGTATAAAATCTGCACAATCAATGGAAATGCTCAGACCGTACATCGTGTTAGTCTTAGTAATTCACAGTTTCAAGCTGTTGTTAGCATCAACCTCCCCTCCGACAGTCTTAACCCATAATGGAAGGGACTTCGACGTGCATGAGGACCAGATAACAAGTGTGAGTGACGAAACGTACGTTAGGCACCAAACATAGGTGAAGGTTTACCACAACGACGAGGGAACTAAATCTGTCCCACCAAACGCAATACACAGCAGTGGCTGTACACCAGTGTTTGTGCAGATGCTGAATAACGTACTGTGGTGGTTTTCTGCTTTGACCATCCTTAAAGCTGCATCAGTCAATTATTAACAAACAAGTAGCAGAAGAACATAAGAGCAAGCTAACGCGGCCCTGACAGACAGTATCACAGCCTTTATGAACCTTTAAGCAAACGATTGCCTCGTTATTGATCCAGCAGACACAGAGCCACGTTACCACCCCCCCATTGGACCTGTGTTTCTGGCCATCTGGTTTAGCCCTCTCCAACTCTTGACAAGAAATGTCTTTAATGTGCTAAATGAGACAAAACAAATCTCCATAAAGCTTCAGAACTGGGTGATAATAAGTCCGTCACGTCAGGTCAAACATTACACATGACAGTGTAATTTGCTTCAGTATTAATTCTAAATATTGATTAATGCAGCTTTAAGCTGGTTCGTTGCAGCCTCATTTAAGTACAACCACATTATACTTAGGTAGTTATCAGAACCTGTAACAGCATTCTCCAACACATAATGGTTTGTGGAAGATCATACCCAGTACTGGTTCGTCTGCAGAGTGGGGGTGGCGGTCCTAATCATTTGGGAAGATGACACAGGGGAACCGTTCCTCCAAGTACTCATGAGCATGTTTGAATCAATGGTGTCGTAAGGTGAGGCCTGATTCTGTATGAGTAACCGATCGAGAACAGGGCTGCCTGGGCAGCTGGGGTTCAACGGAGTGACAGTCACGGTGGGAACGGTCGTGCTCCTCTGGGGCTGACCTAGGTAGGACGGACCGCTTGCGAGACCAGCGGAGGGTGACTCGTGTGGTGCAGCGGTGCTCTGCTTCCTTTGTCTGTGGTGTCGAAGAAAGACAACCAGGACTACGAAGATGACTATGAGCAGCAGCAGGGCGAGCAGCGGTAAGATGACCAGGAGCGGACTGGAGGTTTTTTGAGGGTAGGACTCTACACGTACGGGTGTGTTCCGAAAGGGAAAGTCCTCTGTTCCACGCGTTGGTTTGCCAAGAGTGGTGCTGAATATGCTAGTTCTGTTGAAGTTCCCCCAGCGGTTGCGTGTCATGAACTTTTGATTGTTTTTGCTCGGTTGCTGGGTGGAGAGGAAAGCTGTGGACAGGACTGGCGAAGCACTTCCGTTTCTGGAAGTCTGGATCGGTGTCTGAGGAACGGATGGTGTGGTTGGGACAGGGCTCGTCGTGGTCGGAAAAAGCGCTGGATCATATGGCACGACTGTAAAGTGGAACTCTCCTTTAGCAGGTTGGATGTTCTGAGCTTTCAGTAGGAACACCAGCGAGTCGTTTAGCTCTTGAACTCCGGTCATGTTGGCATTCAGCTCCAAGGCTACCTTCTCCTGCATCAGATCCTGAAAGGTGAAGGTCTCGAGTGGTACAGCTTTCCTTGACATTTTAGGTTTTGTCCGAACCACCTTCCCATACATTGGATGGGAGATCACCTCAAACACAGGGTCACTATCACTGATATTGGCCAGTTCAGAGGCATTAAGGAAGCTTGTGTTGAGTGTGAAGGCAATCCCATTGGGAATCCTCAAACCTTTCCCAACCTGGATCAAAGGTCTGACGGTTATGTTAAACATTTGGCCGCTCACATTTGCCTCTGAAGTGAAGGCAGTGAACTCAAAGCTGTCCTCTGCAGAGGTAAAGGAGATCATGTGGTAGGACAACCTTCCAGCCCGTAGATCCTCCTGTTTGAACTGTGTAGCCTCTTGGTTGTCCTTCAAAAGTTTGCCAAAGTTGGGAGGCCTTGTAATCTGGTAGCGAATGGTGATGTTTTTCCCGTTGGTCTGAGCTGCAAGGTTGTCTTGGGTCAGTGATACCGACGTCTTGCCTTGCTCCAGTGTCAATCCAGTGTAGTTGACCAGAGAAATGGTGATTTCGGTCACTTCTAGGTTGAAGAGTTTATATATCGGTTTATGATGGCCATCCGTGACACTGAAGTAGAACACCCCCGAGACAGAGCTTCCATCATGGATGAAATAGACGGTACGGTTATTGATCTGGGCCTGGGTGAAGGCCACTATCGACTCATCCAAACTTCCTTCCAGAGCTAGGTAACCATTGTTTGGCTTGCTAATCACAGAGAACTTGATATCCTCAGGAGGATTGTCTAAGTCTTCAACTTTGAGATTCTCAGGCCCGAGGGCTACTATATCCCCTTGTACCACCCTCAGACTGGGTGCTTTGGTTTTTAGCAAAGGCGACTGATCATTCACAGGCGTGATTGTGACGTTGAATTGCTCCTCAACGACATCGATGTCGTCCTCAGGGCGTTGCGCAGTTTTGCCTTTAGGATTCAGCCATGCGCTGAATGAAAAAGAATCGCGAGTTGTCTCAGAGTTGTCGTGCTTGTAGGTGATACCGTACTTGTTCACGATGAACTGGGAGAAGTTGGGTTTCTCCTTGGTGAGGTTTCTCTCACCGACCACTATGACACCGTGCTGAGGCAGAGATGTCACCTGGAACCAGACCTCATGGGAGCTCCGCTGAGATGTCGGCAGCTTGGACATCAGGTTGGTGGCATCCAGCTTGGATTCGTCAATGACGACACTCTTCCCTTCCGTCACCTCAGCACCTAGCATCAAGCAAACATTTCTTTAACCACCAAGGACGACATTGTTAAACATTTTAAAGTAATAACTAGAGACCATCTTGTGATGGGATCGCAACAGCTGAGACGCCAAATACGCCAGGGTTCGTAAGGTGGGGCGACCAATGACGCCTTCCGTACTTCTTACCCTCCTACTTCCGGCGCACTTGCTCTGACCCCACCCATCTTCAACCACGCCCTGGAATTTGATCTCAACTACACACCTTTGAAGTTTTGAGACTGCATCTTGCACGGCTGTGATGCTATTGTGGTCACACTATCGGCAAAGTACTTAAAAACACTTCTGTGGTAGTTCCTGCTACAGTAGGTGTCACCACATTTTGCCATGATGACACACACACACTCACACAAAGACTCACAAGATGAAAACAACACCAGCGTCGCTGTAGCGCCTGGTAAAAACATAAACAAGTGTAGGTTTTTAGCCATGCTAGTGACTTGGCTCAATGTAAATCTGTTGGTTGCCGTTTTGGTCCAGACTGAAATATCTGATATTGGACGGATTGCCGGATGAAGCATACCAACTTTGGCGATTCTCATGACTTTACCTCTCGCGCCACCATGAGGTTGACATTTATAGTTTTGAGTGAAATGTCTCAACAATCGGATGAATGAAAATTGGTAAACATCTTGTTGTATCGCTCAGCATGAATTTAATAACTCTGATTAAAAAAATATATATATATTTATTAATTTCTATGCAACCAAGTGCTTTACTCTCGTTCATACCTGTGTTTGCAAGCAGGACTGTGTTGTGTTCAGGTCCAGTATTCTCATAGGAAATGTCAATTCTGAAGATCTGGCTGTCCAGAGAAGTAGGCGGTGACGCCACAGAGAAGGTCACGGAGTCCATTGCTTCCCAGCCCACGGACTCGATGGGGGTTTGAATGTACACAACCTCTTTCCTGTCCACCTAAAAAAACAACAACAGGGAACCTCAGGGCGAACCGCCATCCAAAGATAAATTCACATCAACAAATTTGCACAACATGCAGATCAGCCACCCCCGAAAGTGAACTGATGGTTTAATCAAGTGCACAAACAGCTCAGTGGCCTAAATAATTCTTCACCACTGTGAAAGGCATTACCACGGCGTGTGTAAGATTTCATCATTAATTCAAATCTGCTTTGCTCAGCAGTAAATAAAGTGCACGGAGCAGCACAGCTTTAAATGTGTCATTTCATAATCCATCAGAAATAATTGATTACATAAAAGCTTTGCATGTTCCATTCAGCGAAAGAAGCGCAAAGGCAATTTCCTGAATGAGGATGCAGAATATCTATTATTAATACCGGGGAAATCTGGCAACCTTCCACATGAATGGAGTAATGCTTATTCTTAACCTGGTCCACATCCATTGTTTTTGAATAATCTTATGTAACCTGAGGGGAAAGTGTTGCTCTGACCTCTGGTTCTTCACTCACCATGTCTTGTGTGAAAGTGGAGATGTCCACCGTCAAATTATCCGGCTGCCTCGTCACCAGGCGCCCCAGCTTAGGATGCCGAATCACACTGAACGTAATGACGCGGGCCGAGGTGTTGCTGAAGTCATTGGTCACCGCTTGTAAACCCTCGTTTGTGATTGGAGTGGAAGAGCCTGGAGGAAAAGAGTGAAATTCAATCACGGTGAGTTACTGGATAATAGATCATGTTGTTCTTTATTGTCTGGTGTTCAGCTGAGCCGTCACCACACCGTTAAATCTCTCGTGCGGCTGCATCCGATGTTGAAAGTTTTCCCCACTCCGGAGGCGTTGCACATCTATTTAACACCAAATGATGCAAAACAAGCGCTGCGATGGGCCGACGAGAGTCCTTTGATGTGTCAAATTAAAGCTGCGCGGCAGACTTCACAGGCTTTTCTTTTTACAGCACCGTCTGACTGCAGTGTTACATAAAAATCCAAACAAGAACTTAAAAGTGGATCAGCTCGTTGCAGGCGCGGAATGCTTCCGCTCGGGGGAAATGTAAAGAGAGAGATCTCTCATGTGCAGCATGACGGGGACCGAATCTTTCTTTCCTTCTCAAGATGAATGACGCAGACTTCCATAGCTCAAGATTGTGAGGATCCTAAAAAAAGACTGCTGATAAGATGATGGAAGGCAATGATAGAAGAGAGGAAGAGGGGTCAAAGCACAGTGTAACTCATTCATCGCATGTCGTGAGCATTCATGGGAAAGTTCCCTCTTAGAGGAAGAGGGAGAGACGGGTTTTCTTGTCTCTTTACAATGAAAACCTACCTCGCTCTAGCTTTTGCACAACATGGGTTTTTTGCTATATTGTGAGATATTCGTGCAGCTTTTCGTGTAAAATGTAGAAATGCTCTCAGGAATTTAAACAAAATACTTAAAACAATCAATGTATGTTTCAAAAACTCCTGTGAGCTGTTTAGTCGATGCCTGAGAGATGAGAGACCACACACCATAAATATTCACTCTCTGATCCTAAGAAGAAGATTTCAAAATCCTACTTTTCGGAGTTGCTTTTAGTTAATAATGTGAGCTGAGAGAAATGAGCTGAACGAGGACCCTGCCATCAGGACCCTACAGGACCCCACCTTACAGGGACAGTTGTGGGCGACTGTGGCTCAGTGGTAGAGCAGAATCCTCCTATAATCAGAGGATCGGCGGTTTGATCCCCGATACAAGTATCCATTTACCATTTACAGTTCACCCAAAAATCAGAACTCCATAGGTTTCCTCTTACCTGTAGTGGTATTTATTAGTCCAGACTGTTTTAGTGCGAGTGGAGTACTTTTGGAGATATCATGAAGGAACTATGGTTGAAAGTAAATAGTTCCTAAATGAAACTGCTCACAACAAGGTCTGTGGATTATCTCGAGTAACCGCGTCATGACGAAAGAGACGACGCGGTTAAGTTTTGCCAAATGGATTTGTTTTTTTTTGCGCTTTGAGCACCGCAAGCCGACTGCCATGTAGTCCCATCGTGCTGGGAGAGAAGTGACGCCAAAACTATCTGGACTGATAAATACTGCTACAGCTAAGAGGGAAAATATGTAGTTTTGATTTTGGGGTGAACCGTTCCTTTAATGGTGAAGGCTGTTAGAGCTCTATGGGGCCTGAAAGGAAGACTCACACACGCTCAAAAACAATACCGCCCACTTTATTTTCCTACAAAACGTCATCATGTCCGCCCTCGCAGCCTCGTTGTGTAAACTCTCGCTCGTGTGCCCGCGGTGTTAGTTTGTGAACATTAATCCTGCTGAGCAAAAACGTGTAAGTATCGTAAACGTTTCTTTGCCTTATTTCCTGCAAGAATCCAAAATCAAATGGGAAAGATCCCATCGGCTTTATGTCGAGTGAACCGGTGTGATGCTAACTTCTTTACGTCAGCCCTGCAGCGCTCTATATTCCCACCATGGCCACGTTAACAGTAACAACACATCGCATTAAAAAAAAGCTTTGTGTGTTCAAAAAGAGCTTGAAATAATTCTCAGTAAATGTCCTCTCAAGAAGTCAGCAGGCCTATCAGCAGGCAACACCACAGCGACTTCCTGTCAGAACGCTTTCAGGTAATGAGGCACACGCAGCCATTCAGAGGGGAGGCTTTGTACAGTTTCACCCACACGTTTGAGGGCTTTACTGGAAAGAAGAAAAACATTAATCTCACCTCCACAGCGTGAAAGGGTTTCACGTCACCCCATCAAAACCCTTCATTGTCAGTTAAAGCCCCCCCCCCTCGCCTGGCACAAAGCACAGGGCGGCCTCAGACAGACAGTGGCACAGCTTTTCAAGTACCCTCTCACCCTGCGAGCCAGTTGGCAGTTTGCTGCCCTCACAGTGTCCTCTCCTTCTAGCTCAACACACCAGACCGATGGAAAAGCTCAGAAAAGCGTTCGCAGACACAGGCGACGTGCCGTACATCGAGATATTTCGCAGTGTCAGCTGATTCACTGCTGTTTGGGTGAAGTAATGACTTGGCTGTTGGAAAGGTGCTGAATTATTCAACCGAAGGAATTCTGAGCAGAGACTGCAGTCGGGCGGGTTAAACCTTACACGGCGTGTCACAAACACTTCAACTGAGCCCCAACAATAGAGACTAGAAAAGAGGAAATCAATACTTTGCTTTTGGATATTATTAGTACAAAATGTGTTGCTTCAGTTCATTTCCAGGAAGAGGGTGTGTAGTTTCATCACGACACAGAAGCATACAAAAAGAGAAATTACGCTTCAGCAATCTCATATTGAAGAGAGGACGGGGGGAAAAAAAGCTTAAAAAAGATGGTGATGATGATGATGATGATGATGATGATGAGCACAGGTAGGGAGTGTGGTTTGAAAACAGGAAGAGTAAAACTATCGAGGGACACACCAGCACATTGTTGGCTCTACTCAGAGGGAGAATTACCTGGAAACACCTTGAGCGGGCGGTTTGTCTCTAAACTGAGAACTAAGGCTCTGGCAGTGATGCTGAAGATCTGCCTGGGAGTGAAGTTCACGCCATCGTTGGCTTGGAAGTTGAATCCTCCAGACATGGCACCTGGAAATGCAATAAAAACAAAAAATCAAAAGAATCAAAAGCTGTCTAAAGCTGAGGCAAATGTGTTGGATTCAGTCTGCTGCAGAGGATAAAAGTTAGTTTTGTGAGCACGTATTTTCACTTTGTTCGTGGCAAATAAGCTGCCTCTGGTTTCTGCAAAATATACATAACAGGGAATATAGGGTCAATCAAAGTGAAGTGTCTCTACTAGTGCTCGAGTGTGTGTAATGTGTGTGACAAAGAAGGACACTCTTCAACATATGGTGGGGCGAGTCCTTTTACACACTATCACTGCGGTACAGGCTAAGAAACAAGTAGATAGGAATCAGAACAGTGAGCAGACAGCTGATCCCAGACTGACATCGTCTAACGCTGACATCAGAGTTGTAGTATTATCACCTCCAACCAGTCAGTCTGTGTGTGTCGTGGTTGCGAGTCATTTAACGGGCAATAAGGAGAGTTTCACAGTGCTGCTGCGGGATGACTAGGATTTCAGTTGACTCAAGAAGAGAGCAACTCAAACTGTCAACAGCATCCTCTAGTGGACGGCAAAGGAACAACAACAACAAGAGGACAGGGATCTACGGAAAACAAACATGGCATTGAATCCCAAGCATGACGGAGGATAAAAAGATGCTCATCACTCTTGTAGCAGTTCATTACAGGTTATATTTAGGAGAGTATTATTGATGAAATCAATGTCACAACATTAAAAAATCATCTTTTTCCAATAATGCATGGAACAGTCCAGCTGCTGCTTAAAGGGACAGTTCACACAAATACATAGGTTTCCTCTCACCTGTAGTGCTATTTATCAATCTGGATTGTTTTGGAGTGAGTTGCCTAGTTTTGAAGCTATCGCACATAAAGACTACTGTCCTCTCCATCAGACTACTCTTCTGGCTTCTCCAGTGTTGGGACGTGATTGTGCTTCAGGAGTTGATCTTACCTCTGTGGACAAACAGCAGCTGCCCCTGGTCTATGTGCTCCTGGGTGAAGTTGAGCACCGCCTTCATGGGGGCGCTCTTCAGGGCCAGGTGTCCGTTGCTGGGCGGGGTCACCATGAAGCGCACCCCCGCTGGGGGGGTGTCCAGGTCCTGCGCTCTCAGATCCTCCGGCCTGATCTCCGTCATGGAGGACACCCACACCTGGACACAAGGTGGACCCGACGGGTTCCATCTGTTATCTCTCCGTGACGACATGGACACATCCAGAGACATGAGGGGGGCATGTTTGACATGGCTCATGATGGAGGGGGGGGGGGGGCTAACAGGATTTGACAGCCAAATGCCAGTTTGACATTTATTTAGAGAGATGGAATGAAATGCTGTCAGATTCTGTTATAGAACGAGGCAAAACGACCTGGTGTGTTAAAGTTCTCCATTTCTTCTATTCTACATTTGGGGATGCCAGTCTTGGAAGAAATCACCCCTAATTCAAAAGTATCAAATAAGATTGTCCGTAGGACAGAACAGGGTCATGCCTGATGTACTTTCTGCTCAGATAGAATACAACTGAAAAGGAAGCGAGACACAAGCATGAGTCCCTGTCACTCATCGTCATCACGACCAACGGACCAGGATGCTGTGGGGTCCAGCTCAGAGGCTATTCCACATCTCTCTCTCTATTTCAAATGTCTCTCTCTCTCTCTCTCTCTCTCTCTCTCTCTCTATATATATATTTCACATCTCTCTCTCTGTCTCTCCCTCTCTCCCTTCATTATCCACTCTGCACTTCCTCTGCCAACCAAGCAGCACTGCTGTGAAAATCATGCCCAAACTGAGGCGCCTAAAGGCGTCGAGACGATAACAAACCCGTGGAACAACGTCACTCAGGTCCACGTTCGCGTAGGACATCTCAGGACTAAATATATCCAGGCGGGCTTGCAGTGAGTGTCGGCGCTCCCATGTAGATTCAAAAGCCTCGAGCTAACGCGAAGGAACAGAGGAACTCATTGACGCGCGGAGCACCGAGGCTGCTGGACCGTGCAGACACTTGGCAACAAAAGGATGAGCCTCTCCACTCCGGAGCAAACTCTTGCATAACGCGCCGTCCCTCATGCAGGTTGTGATTCCACAGCTTCTAAAATGTGATTAGTTGAAGAGGCTTTTATCACAGGAGACATTCTGACTCGGCCTAATAGGACGAGCACAGGTGTTACTAATAATATGAATGTCTATGTTCTACCACTGCTGTTCTACTATTACTTCTGTTATTACAGTGTCCCATGGCACCGAGCCAGCATTAGCTTACAATTGGAGTTTCTAGCCACCTGGTGCAAATATTCACTCTGCTAAATGCTCCATTGTGTTCACCAGATAGTCGCTAACTCTGTCGGCGGGAAATGAACAGTGAGCGAGCTAAGCTACCAGCTACTCTGCATTAAATGAAGCTTCACTACACTGAAGATACAGAGACATGCAGCAAGCTAAGCTACATTAAATGAAGCTTCACTACACTGAAGATACAGAGACATGCAGCAAGCTAAGCTACATTAAATGAAGCTTCACTACACTGAAGATACAGAGACATGCAGCAAGCTAAGCTACATTAAATGAAGCTTCACTACACTGAAGATACAGAGACATGCAGCAAGCTAAGCTACATTAAATGAAGCTTCACTACACTGAAGATACAGAGACATGCAGCAAGCTAAGCTACAGCAACGTGGTAAAAGTAGTTTAACTACATCAAAGAACTAACCAACTTCATTCCAAGTCAATGCTATTAATAGGAAAATGAATATTATATATATATATATATATTTTACATAAATGATATAATTCAGATTTTATGATATAATTAGAGATGACCAAATCACGTTTATACAGCTGATGCAGATGAGCCATATCAGTCGATACGCAGTTATACCGATAGCAGACGCATACAAGACTCCAGACTGACTTTTATTCACCAAAATAATTACAACCGTCCCGAAGTCAGTCTGCAAACCGTCAAAAAAATCGAAACCATATCCCTGTACATTGTTATCGTCACCTATCCATGTCATTTGCAAAGAAAGTATACAATTCCAATTAATAACATTTCTATTTAAATAATTGCTTTGATTAAAAAGTGAATCTTGGCATTAGTAGTTTTAATGATGTGTTATAATGATGATGCTTAGAGCTTGTGTTATGAAGTTAAACAGGTAACACAAAAAAAACATTTTACGAGACCACATTTGAACACATCATGATCGCGTTATAATTTGCCTTAGAATGAGCTTGACTGCCTCATAATGTAACTCAATGCAACCTCAGAAGAAGTAAAGAGAATGATCATTATGTTTGACACTATGAGGGACAACTTTCACAAAAATGTTGATTATAGCAAACTTAAGTTTCCTGTTGGAGCAGGTTTTATTAGCGAGCCGTGTTGAAGAGCAATGCAGCCACAAGATTTGCAGTTTTCTTTGGTGTGATCACAGTTACATCTCGGTGTTCACAGTTAACATTATTGGAACTTCCCCACCGCTGCTCTATGACAGTTGGTTAATGAGAGAAAGCTCATGAAATAATGATCACAGCAATGCAGAAGTGAGCAAAAAAATGGCCCTAAAAGGCCGTGAATTAGAGGTTTGGGTGTAACTGGCAGTGAGCTGGCCTCTCACTCAGCTGGAGGTGTTACTTACTGGAACAGAAGCACAAGGGTACTTTTTCAATTAGCACCTGCAAACCCCACATCCACCCACCACATGGGGACACATCGGTCCCACAGCATAACGTCCTCCTACGTGAGAAGACTTGCCACATGTGTGTGTGAGTGTGTGTGTGTGTGTGTGTGTGTGTGTGTTCATCTAGCAGGAAATGACTCCGATAATCCCCCCTGTTTAACAGGAAGTCACAGCGGGATCAGTCTGTGGAACAGCATCAGCGTGACTCAGCGAATTCAAAGAAGAGACACGTGAGATCCCCTGAGGGGGTCGAGATCAATCGGGACGCTTTAGTGATGGAGAGGACGGTCGAGTTGAAACAAACTTCACCACACTCACATCTTTGATCCGCTGTGATTGAAGTCTCGACTGCCAAACCTCAGCTGTTTTGATGTTTGTGGAGGTGCTTTAATAGACTTGTGGTTTTCACCTACAGTAGTAGTTTGGAAGGTCAGAGACAGACATGGAAGCAAAGCAATGTACTGCTATGCTGCTATGGGGGGGGCACAGGTAAAAAGTATTTTAGACACCTAAAAGAGAGGCCCGCCCCCCAAAAAATGATCTATTTCAGTTTTAATGTCGGCCATATTTATATTCTCACCGTTTTATCTTACAACCAGACAGCCCTTTCCAATCAGGAACTGAAGCAGTTTAATCAGTCTTTGCTCTCACCAAAGCCACCAGACTCCACACAATCATTTTACCTGGCAGAACACAGGATTGGTTAGTTAGTTTGTATTATTGGGTGACTTAAGTCAGTTCGGATTCACCAAAGTCTCACAGTAACACAAACTGAGGAACTGATCGAGCCAGTAGGCCTGCGGCTCCTCCTCCAGGTCAAAGGACTATTTGTTTTTTATGGAGTCTGGTGTCCTCGGCGAGAGCATAGATAACCGTTTCAGTTCCCCCGTCAGAAAGGGTTCTCTGACAGCAAGGTAAAGCAGTGGAAATATTCTGAATATAGAGTACACTCAAACTGATAAGTGATTATTTGTCGGTGGGCCTTCTTGAGGTGACTCACACACGTGTTGCTGCCGCCCCTGTCCACAGCAGCACATCGCTTTGCTCCTGTGCTAGTACTCCTGTAGTAATACACTGACTATGGAGAAGTAGCTCATTCAACTCCACTTCAAAACATCCAAACTATCCCTTTAAGCTCCCTTCCTGTTGTCAGGAGGTCACATAAAATAAAGACTAAATTTGACTTTAGGCGAGACTCTGCTCTCAGCTTTATGTGACAACACAATAGCTTTTACCCCCACAACTACAAAACCTAAACGTTTGTACTGGGTTATATTTACATTACTCAAGTTATTTGTTGGTTTTTCATTGGATCGTGTTTCTTTTGTCCTTTTGTTTCATCTTTGACTAAATAGTTTGTGTTTTTGAGAATCTATCCATTTCACAAGAGATCATATTTCATCTTGGGGTTGTATTCAGCGTTTGCCAATCTTACATAACACGCAGAGACAATCCATGTGGCATAAATGATGAATACAAATCTGACGAGTCCTTTTAAAATATAAACATCAAAGCCGTTACCAAACTAGCTCTCCAATAAACATATTTTGGAATGAATAAATGACTGTGACTGTAAGGGGAGCTGTTAATCTCTCAAAACGGGTTCATGAAGAAGTGCAGTGGCAGAGAGCCACCTTGTGGACAAAATCCAGACCTTTCACCAAACATCTAGTGAAATAACGACTGTATGAATGAATCATGGTTTCTAGTGACAATCGGCAGAAATCATAAGAAGTTACCCTTTTAAAAATATCCACAGTTCCAAATTAAAAAACAACTTTAATTCATCCGGCTTCCTGATGAACTTCAGCGGGTTTCTCTGAGTCCCAGAGGAATTCCAGGCATTTGGGGCAAAGCCGCACAGACAATAGAGACCTATACTTCAGCCTCTCTCTCCAGCTGGACCGCTCCCAACTCCCGCTACTCAAGCTGAAGTAGCTGCTCAGCACATGGACACACGCAGGACAACCTGATTTCTTTAGGACCAACGTATTTTAAGAAGTGCTTTTCACCAAGGAGTATTAAATAAGCAGCGGGGTTTCTTTGGATGAAGGTAGAGACGACTGGAGGAAACTGGGCCGCACCGAGGCCGACGTGGTCACAGTGTTCACTATTTCCAGCCCGTGCCATCATGCCACTCAACACTCACGTGAAATGGTGTAAATACGAGCGACATATTTTCAGCAGCGGGACCTTCTGTCTGTGTTATGCCTGTGGGTTATTTTCCATTTGATCTAAACTCTTTTGCATTCATTAGAAGCCTTGGAATTTATTTCCAGTCAACCCGAACTACAGCAGCTGCCTCTTCACTTCACTGGCGGCCGACCCAGTAAAAAAGTAGTGCTTTATTTTAATAGCAGGATAATTAGTTTGAAAGCTTAACACTTTAGCACCACAACAGGCTTTCCTACAAATCCCAAGCACCATCAAATGTCTGTTCTGTGCTGCCAGCTTCTCTGGACTCTCCTCTGCATAGCAAACATAGTTTCTCTAATCCAGCCAGCCAGCCATGGCAACTTGCACCACTGCCCACATGAAAACTGTCTGACAGTAAGTTATGGTGCCAGACGTGCTAGTAAAAAAAAAGAAGTTTAAATATAGAGCAGCAGTGCCGACTCACCCTGAGGACCCTGTTGGCTGTAATAACAGGAGGCTCGTCGTTGACAGCTGAAACCTGGATGTACACCGTCTGGGCCGCGCTCTGCTTCCTCAGGCCCGTGTCGTTGGCCTCCACGGTGAAGCAGTCGGCTGAGGTTTCGCTGCCGTCGTGGACGTAGTAAATTAATTCGTGCTCCACCTGATTAAACAAACCACAGAGGTAATTGGGGGAGAAACTGAGATTAAAGTTGTGAGGGTTATTAACTCCAAAATGTACAAAACACTGTGTAGGTTTATGACCCTCATCGCGCGACATGGCACGCATACAGGGACAAAAACACATCAGTGCTTTGTACAATATTAGAAATCAATTAGCAGCACAAACGTGACAAAAAAAATCAAAGCAAGACCCAGAGATTCCAGCCAAGTTTGAGATGAAAAGGGGGTTAATGCTATTTTTCCCTTCGTTTAATGTTGTGATTTAATGAATTCATTTTGCTACTTTTAGGTTACAAAACATTTTAAAAAATGCCTGCAGATTAGAATCAAATTTGAAAAAACTCATTGTGTAAATTGGCAGTGGACATGACAAGAAAATGCAGCGGTTACTTACCAATAACAATAAAAAAGCAGTCTAATCAAATTATTGTTAATATGGCTATGACATAATTTAATTAGGAATGCATTTAGGTTACAAAATGCCTTCACTCTTTGGTCAAATGCCTGTAAAATAGCAATGATTATAGCAAAAAACAGACATAAACCTCAAGTGTTAGTTATATCACCACCACACTACATCTAATTATTAATCCAGCAATCAACTGCTGCTCTATTGCTATTTTTCTGTAGCAACCATAGGAGCGTCCGTCAGGATATCTCACCTGCCTCCTGGTGAAAGAGGTTAAGGCCACACCGGGATGTCGCGAGTGCTCAACGTGACCGTGCCGCGGGGGCTCGGTCAGACTATACAGGAAGTTGATTCCTGAAAAGTGCCGGTTGGCGACTTTGAGCACGTCCTGGGTCAGCGCCTTGGACGCGCCCTCGTTCAGGGTGAAATTGGAGACCTGCAGCGGAATGAGGCGTGGGATGATGTCGACAGACATCCTGATGCCGGTGACGTCCGTGACCCCGTTGGTGGCGTCCAGGACGAATGTGTCACTCACTCTGTCGGGCTCCGCCTGCACGTACTGGATGTTCCCGCCGTTGACGTCCTCTTGGGTAAACGTCTTGACAGGGGACTGCTGGGTTCCTATGTAGCTTCCCTCCGCCTCGACGAAACGCCGGAGAAAGCCATGAGACGGGACCACCTTGACCGTGAATGTAATCTCTGATGGCAGGTTGTCCTCATGAGTGACCTGCAGCGATCAGAAAAAACATATTCACTGGTTAAATGTGAAATGCTCCACGCGCCACTACCGCTTAGTCTTCATTCTGGCCTTGATGTAATGTGGCATCTGTGTAAAACAAAGACTGGTCAGCATTCGGTTTCTGCCATTTCAGAGGCCTTAAAAAGCAGAGCAGTAGAAACTGGTCTTTCACTGGAACATCAGGGTGATATTGTCCTTTTATTATAGTTTAGATTATCTGACACCATGACTACACCACAACATGCAGGTTGTTTGAAGATAGATTTTAAGAATCAGATTTTGAAAGCTCTCAACATAAAATGTTTCAAATAAAACATTGTGCTCACATTCCACCAGTATACACATCATTGTTATTAATAACAACATTACAATTCTTAACATTATTAGCCTCTGTAAAGGTGAGGATAGTGACAACTGGTTAAATATTAAAGGAAAACAATATTAAAAAATTGAAATATTAATTTAAAATGGTATTGGCCTTCAAGATGGCCATCATATAATTGGAACCAAAATATAAATGGATGATTAACTACTCTCAGTCTGTCTCTCTTCTGAAACACTCACCTCTAGTTTAGTTCCGCTGATCTTCACTGGTTTTCCCTCCTCCACCAGCAGGATGTTGTGATGCAGCACAATGGGTGGCCTCTGATGACTTTCCAGGTAAACCTTCACGTTGATCCTCACTGCCAGCTGAAGACCTTTAGCGTTCACTGTTAGGTTGAAGGAGTCTGCGAGGTGTTTGCTGTCATTGTGCCGGTAGGCGATCAGCCCGGCCCTAAAGTCAGACTGCGAGAACGACTCCACCTTTGTTTCATTGCGATACATTGCCCCGTACCTGGGAGACCCATCTAAATTGAAGACGACCTCCTGGTCGTCTCTGATGTCCAAATTTGATACGACGCTGAAGTTCCTTGTGGAAAATGTTACGGACCGGCCCTTCTGAACCAGCAGGCCGGTGTTGTTGCCGGCCCTCAAGAAAGGCTCATGCGCACTGATGTCTAAAAGGCTCGATACGAAATGCTTTCCGTCCGAGACGAAGAGCACAAACCTGCCCGTGCTCACACCCTTGTGAATGAACAACACTCGCTTTTCCTCCAAATCCTTCTGTCGGAACTGAAACAGCCGATGAGTGGTGTCATTAACCAGCACTAGGTCTCCCATCGGGATTCCACGCCGAGTGTAAATCAACTGTCCGTCATCAAAATCTGAGTCTGCATCATGATAACGCAAATCCTCTACAGTGAGTATCTTCTGTCCATCCCTTACTACATGGAACACTTTATCAATAACACGGACAGGCTTCTGGTCATTGACTAGCTGAATAGATATGTTGAAAACTCCTTCTTTGGAGCCGATATCATCTACTGTGATCGAGGATTTGAACCCTTGGCTGGTGGAGGCTATAAAAGTGAACTCGTCTTGCGTTGTTTCACTGTCATCGTGGATGTACATTATCCGTTCCCCTAATATATCCTGGTTACTAAAGGTTAAGATGTTGTCGTAGCTAGCATTGGAATTTGACTGGCTAATACGGGCCAGCTTCCCATGTTTGGGGCTGCTTATTACCGTGTAGTACATATCCTTTGTGCTCAAAGTCTCTGCAAACAGGTCGTCTTTCGTGATAAATTTACTTTCTCCCTCTTGTAGTGAGAGTCCGTCATTTCTCATGAACACGCTGTTGACATCAGCTTTAATGGAAAACCGAAAGTCATAGTACTGTGACTGAGCGTGTTTGGAAACCAGCTGAAATTTGAACCTGTCACTTGTATCTTCATAAGGCCTGTCGACGAGCTCGTAATGCACTTTTAGATCGGTTACATCTTTTTGGCTAAAGGTTGAGTTCTTCCCCAAGACTGTGGCGTCGAGCAGGAGCTTCCCTTTCTTTGGTGTGGTGAGAACCCGGTAATGAATGTTTTCCTCTGAGAGGGTCACGCCTTCAGCTGTGGCAAAAAGATGCTCAGAGTCCAGTGTCACTTTTCTAATTTTATCCATGTCAATCATAACATTCCTCACCAGGTGGTACTTTACCCACTTCACAGTGATTGGAAAGAGTATTTCAGTGGTTGCCGTTGCAGCCACATTAACTTTGCTCTTAAAGTAATCAGTGGCATTGGATGTCTGGATCTCTTGATAGGTGCTTACATACCTCAGGCGCTCTTTTTCGAGAAGTCTTTGGGAAAACGAGTCAGTAGGCCTCCATTCACCGCTGGAGTGAAGTCTTTGGAGTTCTCCATACTGAGGGGGTTCAATGATATCAAACCGGATGTCTACAACTTGTTTCACAGCATTGGTTTGCACAGCCAGCTGCTTTGAACCAAGTATAGCCGCCTCTCCTTGAATGATCTCAAGGCCTGTGTTGTTGGCAATCTTATACTCCAGCGCTACAGCCATGACCCTTAGGACTACAGTGTTGCTGACCTTTTCCCCATCGCTAACTCTAAGAACTATCCTTGAGTTTCGAACCCCTGCGTGAACATAGAACACCTTCATTTCCTCCAAGTCTAAATATGAGAATGAGGTCACTGCTTTGCCAGGGTTGTTTTCAATTTCCAGATATCCTGCATCAGCATTCAGGTTCCCAAGCACAAAGAAGACAAGGTCGGTATAGCTGCTGTCAATGTCTGTGGCTTTCAGGACATCAGTGGTGAGGCGTTTCTTTGAGTTCTCCAACAAGACAAAGAGATTTCCTTCAGGGAGACTCAATTCAGGTGCATCATTGGTGGGTGTCAAGGTAATATTGTAGCGGTACAATTTGCTGCTCTTCAGATAATCAGGAACTTGCTTTCTACTGTTAGAATACATTGAGAACATGAAGAAGTCATCTGGTTCCTCTGAGCCTCCATGGATATACATCACTCGTCCGTGCCAAAGGTCCAACATGCTGAAGGTGTTCTCCTCTTGGTCCTGATCGACATCAAGCCTTATCTGACCACGAATTGGTTGCTCCCGGATTCTGAAGATGATCTGGGACTGTCGAATGCCAAGCTTCTTGAAGTCTAAGAGTACCTTGATGTGTTTGGCATCGAGAGATGCTCGACCGCCTTCCTGAACCACAAGGTTTTTGAGCTGCACAAAATTCGAGCCGTACTTTTTGTCCAAGCCCCTTGCGAGGGTGGACGTGTGAAGTGACGGTGTTGGTGTCACCAAGCGAAAGAACGGTACCGGAGCACTTGTTGGACTCACAGTGGTCGAGGGTTCTGGTTCTTTCTCTGGCTCACAACCAACCGAGATATCCTTAGTGACTACCGCGTTGGAGAGACCGGTTTTCACTCCATTGACTTCAATATTCTTCAAACATCCTTTAAAGGAACCTCCTCTAACACGCTTTCCAGACACAGAGACCAGCCCCACCTTTCTGACTTCGGATCTAGTGCCATCATCGATACCTCCAACAAAAAGATTACCTTTAAGCTGAAGCCCCTTTGAACCAGAGCTAATGCTGCTTTTCACTATCTCTCCATCAACAGTAAGCTCAAGGCTTTTTGAACTGAAATGCAACTTGACAGAATGCCATTTCCTGTCATTGATGAATGTGAGGGCTCGAAGCTCGGTTTTGGTTCCACCTTTCCCAACAATGGCCACTGGCAAACCTTCCTGAATCTCAACAGCAACAAAGTCCCCCTCTCTGGCGGAATTGTAAAGGATAATTCCCTCTTTGGCTGAAGTGTGCACAACACACTCGAATATCGCTTCCTGCTGGGTGTTCCAGGTTGGAACAGAAATGTAGGCCTTGGAGCTGAAGAAGCTGATAGGGTCCTCCTCGGTGGCAAAGAATTGGGGACTGCAGCCTAAAGACACCTCATGGACATTCTTGAATCCGGTATATGGCCTCAGTGATGACAACAAGTCGTGTTCGTTGAAGACCACCTCGTCCATGCAGCCTCGGAAGCCGATCAGGTCTCTGGGGAGGTAAAGTCTGCCCAGGCCTCCTGCGCCTCCAACATAGAGCCCATCCAAAATGTGGAGCTCATGATGGGAGCCTGGCAACTTTATATCTGTGTGAGAGTTCTTGTCGACAGTCAGAGTGACGTTGTGCAGCACATGGCGGACCTCCACAGAGTGCCAGGCCAGGTCATTGAGCTGGGTGCCTCTCTCTGACTGTAACACCACCTCCCCCGATCCAAGGTCCAGTTTCAGCTGAGGGAAGAAACAAAACAACAGGATTACAAATTATGCTATATTGCATGAATAAAAAGGTAAATGTACATGCTGATTTTAGAAGTAATTCCATTTAAAATCAGGCTCATCAGTTATGAATAGATATTTTTTGTTATGTCCCACATTCAGAATGATTGCTGTTAGGTTGGCGACGTGCCTCTTGGAATGGTAGTGTTGGTCAGATAGTCCACCACTCGAAATACCTCAAGAACTATTGGATGATATGCCATGACATTTTGGTACAGACATTCACGGTCCCTAGACGATGAAGCCTCCTGATTTGATCCCCTAACTTTTCCTATTGCACCACCACACATTTGTTAGTGGTATTTTTGTTTCTTTAGTAACATTTCATAACTGTTGCACGGATCGCAGTTCAATTTGGTACTAAAATATCAGTTGTGCGCAGAAGAGGAATCCTGATGGCCTCTGTGATGCCTCAACTGTTCTTAATATTACCGTTAAACTAATGTTGAATAAAATGTCTCGATAACTACTGGAGGGATTACATTTTGTAGACGTTCATGACCGCCTCAGGATAAATTGTAATTACTTTGGCAATCCTCTAATATTTCATCTAGCTCCATTATCGGGTCACGCCAAACTACTATGGTGAACATCGTAAACACTACACCCACGAAACATCAGCATGTTAGCAACCTCCCTGTAAACATGGCTGACATTAGCATTTAGCAAACAGCAGAGTACAGCCTCACAGTGCCTTTAGCATAGCTGTAGACTCTTGTTTAAAAATGCATGTACAGGTTTCAACTGTTTGGTATGATTATAAAGAGTGTTAAAAAATTAAATTTTAATAAATAGTTATCCATCATTACAAATTAAATGATCTTAGAATATGTTCATTGTATCAGATTAAATAACAGTTTGTATAACCGTAAGATATTATGGCTTAAAAGACTTAAATGACTAACTGCAGACACCGTGACACCTGGAAAGGGAAACGCAGTAATTAGACTGCTTGTATTATGATGTCACCTGTTGTTATAACAGTGAGCTTTGTCTGCGATTTAAAGCAGGAAGAGAACGATCATCTCCTTGCCTACAGCTATGTCCGCAGAGCATCATGTCACCATCTCAAACTAACGCTGCATTTAGGTGACGTGCTTGTCGGGGCTTGCTCCTGAGTCCCTGCTATTCATGCGTGGGCTTCCAGGGAGCGACGCTCACGTCTGACTCACATGGAATGAGACCCCGAGCCCGAGGATAACTTGTGCGAGTGAATAAAGCATCGTTTGGTGACCTGTGCCAGTTTAAGGAACGGGGGACGAGCAGCTCACTCCTCATGCTCACTGAAAAATGCAATGCAGTTGTGATTCATTCCCGGTAGCACCAACAGAAGCATTAGCCACAAGGATTTCTCAAGGAGATTTGATGCACAAAAAGATATAATGCATATCTCAGGACTTCCTGTGTTTCTTATGAAAGTGTCTGCATATTAAATAAAAAGCTTCCCACAGTACGTCTGTCCATTCTGTGTGCTGATCTGGCCTGGCAGAGCTGCTCACAGGATGCTTTACAAGCAGTTTTGAGGTGACAAATGTATTTCACCGTTAAATCCTCCCAGCACGACTCGGGACCCACAACAATCCTAAATCCTGTAGCTGTGCCCATAGTAAGGATAGTATGTCATTAAATTAGAAGCAAATTGCCAGAGGTGTGCAATGCATGTTATTTTTTAAAGGCATATGAATATTGTGGCAATATTAGTACTTTTTTTAAAATTTGAATAAAAGGTGCTAAATTTGAAATTCAGAGAATTTTCATCGAAGCAAAAAAACTACAGTGCTTTTTTATATTACAGTATATATCATTATATAAAGATATAGGCTATAATATATGTCCATTAAATCAGAGCTGAAATGATTAATACATTTGTCAAATTAATATTTTCTTACAAACATGTCTTCTCATATATGAAGAGTTGCTGCTTTACTTTGTTCTATATTATTCTAAATTGAACATTGGACAGTTGGTCAGACGTCACAAGACATTTAAAAAATGTTAACATAATAATGACAATTACTCAATATATATAATAATCTTAAGTCTCAGCCCTTTATTACATTATATTATTGAGTGTTTATAGTTGCAAAAAAAACATACAAGCGCATACAAGCAGTACGGATAGATGAAGAAGATTATGAAATTGTTGGGAGAGGCGGTACGAGGCAGAGCAAATCACCTGGCGAACATGTACAGTATCACCACACAATGATCACTCCATTACTCAAACACAAAGATCTGCTGCTTTCATAATCCCTTTAGTTTCCTCTGTGACAAGTGACTGGTATGGAGTTAACACTCAGCTGACACCAGGCAGGCTTGTCCGCTTGTGTTACTGTGTCGAGAGAGTGACACCGTCAACGGCCATGGAGCCACGCTTAAGGCTGTTATAGTGTGTGTGTGTGTGTGTGTGTCTGTCACGTCTTTCCATAAGCGTGCATGTGATCAAGCACGAAAGATGATCCGTGTGTATTGCATGCGTGTGTGCGGTCATGTGTGCCTGAACGTATATGCTCATGCGCTGGGGGCCACGGATGTACCCACCTGCAGGCGACCGGCGTGGAGCTCCAGCAGGAAGTAGTCGGTCTGGCCGGCGGCCAGGAACAGCAGGCCGCCGGGGCTGGAGGTTCGGAAGCGAATGCGCAGCGCGTTACGGTCGGACGACTCGGTCGCCTTGAGCTGCACGAAGCCGTCGCCATAGAAGGAAGCTGGAGAAAGAGACATCAGAGAGAAGGGGGGGGTAGATTTAAAACATAAAGACAAAGGGAGGACAAAGATGGAGAACGTGTGTGTTCAAACCGTGGTGCTCACTGTCTCATGCAGCCTGATGAATAAATGGTGAACACTAGGAAACAGTAAGTACAGTAGCACAACACACAGCCAGTCAAGTCAAGCATTGTGGTCTTAATATAGCCAACATGTGACATTTAGATGTAAAAGTCAGGCTATTCATCATCCTGCTTGTTCTTTAGAAGTAAAGTGTGTATGTGTGCACGAGAAGCACACACACACACACACACACACACACACACACACACACACACACACACACACACACACACACACACACACACACACATAAATACAGCACACTGCACAATAAATTATACCTCGCCCCGATTTAAAAGAATGCTTGTAAGATTCTCTGCTGGGCTTCGCCCTTCCTTCCTGGTGGGCCTGCTGTGTTTGCGGACTGATAATTTACACGCATCACAAGTACGACAAGAGTGCAATTATGAAGTTTACGTGCAGAGTAATAACCTCCTCTGTAGGAGGACACGCAACGTGGCGACAGAATTGCAGGATTTGTTTGTGTCTGCTCGAGAAAGTTGCTCGCGGACTGTCCGGATCGGTGGGGATGACATTGCTTTTGACTTTAATGCCACAACAGAGGCGGAGGATGCGCACGGGGAGCTCGGAGGGGAAGTGGGACGTGTTCGGGCCTGCCCTGCCCTGACAGGAACCTTCAGACTGAACATGAAAGGCCCTGACGTCCCCACAGCAGCTCGTGTTCCAGAAACAACTGTGGCGGACGGACCCAGCTGTTTCTCCTAACCTCACCTCCCAGCCATCTCGTGTCGCCCTGTAATCTGGCCCAGCGCGCTCTGAAGTACACTCTGAAGCGCTCTCTGAAGCGTAGCTCTGAAGCGTAGCTCTGACGCGGAGCTCTGAAGCGTAGCTCTGAAGCGGAGCTATGAAGCGCTCTCATCCCGGCCCCTCGTGCCCGAGCACCAGCAGCTCGCTACTTAACGAGCTCCGCGGCTCCCACGCATATTAAAAGAAAAGGTTAACGGACGTCTTGGCCTCTCGCGAAAGGAACGTGGCTGTTCCACGCTTGATATATCTGTAGCTCGTGACCCGGGGGCGAGAACAGCGCACCGCTAATGGAACAGAGTGACTCACCGGGGAGGCTCGATACAGTTGATGTGAGCTAATGCATTGTTGTTACTCCTAAAAGGGTTAATGCACTAATTGGCTCGGGCGAATCCAATCTGTACGGACTGTGCAGCATGGATCAACTCAATTAAACCAGTAAAGCATGTAAATCAGCCCTTCAGCCACGTCGACATGCAGTCAGCAGGAGCTGATTGAGACAAAAGACTATAAATCAAGCTCAGCGTGTCAAACGTGACACGTTGTTTATAACATGCACTTAGACTTTGAAATATATATTTTTATGTGCAAAATAAAAAAACATGTATATTGTATATACCGATTAGCAGAAGAGAGTGGTTTGTTCTCTAATGCCTTCTCAACATAATTGGCTGATTTGACCCATTTACGGAATCAATTTTTGTATCTTTCAGACGAACAATTCCTCCAGACTGATATATCGCCCAGTTTCAACATACCACATCTCAACTGGGCCTTTGAAGATCTTCTCAGATGAATTATGAATGACATCATTTTACAAATTGCAAATGTATACAGTTAAGGTTTGGTTAGGTTTATCATAACAGAGGAATCTTTTGTAGGATGCAACTACTTTCATTATCAATTACGCTGACAATTGTTTCTTGATTCGACTATGAATGCCAGACAATTGTGAAAAATCGCAATTTCCTGAATCTTGTTTTGACCGACCAACAGTCCAAAACCTAAAACCATTCAGTTCACCATCAGACAAGACAAACACGCAGCGCATTACCACGACTGAGAAGCTGGAACCAGTGGATATTCTGCTTGAACAGTGACTTGAAACAATAAATCAACTGTCCAAATTATTCATTTTCTTTCAACTGACTAACCCTGGCAGCCCTCGAATCTTATTTATGATTAAAATAAGAAAAAGAAAAATACCTCATCAAGCCCACAGCTGCAAATCAAACTGATCTTGTCTTTTGATTAAGACTCATTGAGTTATTAATCACAATAAATACATGTCTAGTCAAACAAGAGACTACATGTTCTCCAGCTAACCTCACACGGCTGCGTATTTGTGCTCACCCAGAGAGCAGCACTGCTTTGCACCAATTCACACAGAGAAGTGAATAATCAAGTAAAGGGCAGACACAAGCTTATATTTAAAAACATATATCCTCCAGGTGCTTGTTTTTTTTAAATTGAATTTTTTGAAACTAAAGACAAATAAATAGGGTAGTCATTCCTGCTGTTTGTTTAAATGAAATGAACTTTAATTAACAGTAGTCAGGTGTTAAACACTGGCCCACAGAAACAGCATCCAGCGTGACTCGTCCTTCCTCTGACCCAGAGTCAGACTGACTGTCCTTTCTCACACATCATGTTCATTCATCTGACTGGCTCTGCTCAGCGGGGAAGGGAGCATTTCCGACAAAAAAAAAAGAAGAAAAAACTGGCCAAGAGGAATGCAATGACATTTGTTCCCTTAGATTCGCAGGGATGGACATGGATGCTCAATTGTATTTCGCCGGTTGTCGCGGTGACGTTAAAGCCATATGATTGAGCGTCATGTTTGGTTAGAAGAAAAACAACACAAATAGGTCTTCCCCACAGTTTACTGGATTCTTGAAAAGCTGGGAAAAGATGGAGAGACAATCTCAGCTTTCTGTTGTTTTCGACATACTTGGCTACTCGCGTGCTGAAACATGGACATGTTTAGGGTGAGGAAGGGGGGGGGGTGTAAATGAAAGAGCAGTGTGCACTGCCAGAAAACAATACCCACACATAAGCAGAATAGGTGTGTGGAGGTTGTTCTGTAATCTGCATGTTTCTGGGGGGGACATTTCACAAAGAACAAAGCCAGTGACCTTTCAGCAAACACCCGCTTCCATGTAATTTGAGGGCTGAGAGCAGCGCTCAGCACTGTGGGCTCAGGTCTACACAACACAACAACGGACCGACTGAAGAGCCTCTTTGGGTGTTTTGGTGGACTTTTCATGCCACTCTGGAATGCTGATGCATTGAGGTGAAACAAATGTCTATACTGTAGTTATTGTTTTTCAATAAAGGATATGGTGAGACTGAGTCATGGTGAAATAATTCCTGATTATCCCCGGGGAGGGAAGGCAGAGCCTGGATGAATGCTGAATTTAGATGACAGATGCATGGGATCAAATCAACCAGAGAGGCTAATGAATGCCCACATGGATGCAAATAACATACATCTGAAGCTGTGACTCATGAACAGCCCCCCCCCCCACACACACACACACACACACAGTTCTCTCGACGCCTGTCCATTTCTTTGATTTCAATTTGAGTGTGCTGTTGTCACACAGTCAGATTGCATCACAGTCCCATTTGCGCTGCTCCCTGTGATAAGGTAAGAAGAGGCAGTGCACGTACTGCGCGTGCACCGCGCACGCACATATTATCCCAAGTCATTTATCTGAGATAAACACTGATGTTAATGGCCTCATTAATTTGAGAAAATCATGCAGAATCAAGCTGCATAACAAAAAAAATCTAAACATGACCATCTGTCGTTGCTGTATGAATGAACCCACCAGCCTGACCTCATTCACGGTCTGATCGATGCTGTCGAGGTTAACATTTTTAAGACCCGTGAACCTCTACAGCAACTCAACAGGAAACATGTAACAATCGTCGGTAAGGTGATACAGCGAGCCTGCTTTTTGGAGGCGCTGCTCGTGATGATACAGAAATAGTCTGCTTGAAGCCTGCACATGAAGGAAATCACTGTCAGCCATTCATGATCATGTGTACTGACCACTGAAGTGGTGGTTATAACAAGTCGCCTTCAGGGTGAACGTAATTCCTCCGTAAACTACAAAACACCTGGAGGAAACTCGTCAACATTATCCACTATAATGATATGGTTTTGAGAGTAACACATCGACATTGAAAGCACCATCAAATTAGTTTATCCCTCGTTTGTTTTCATTGAAAAAAAAGAAAATTAAAAAGGTGTAAAAGTTGTTACCTCCCGACGCCAGCTCGAGCAGGAGCGACCACCAGAGCAGACCGCGGAGCCACAACTTCTTCTGGGTGTTTTGAACAACAGGGTCCATCTTTGTTCTCCCGGTGGGAACGCGAATGTTACCGGACATGTGCGGTTACATTTTAACAGACATGTTTGTCACTTCTTCACGCTTCGGCACCGACAAACACAACAGTTGAGTCGTGCAGCTCTGCGGCTGAAGCGGACTGGACTGAGGCACCGACGGAGGTCCTCGATAAACTCCGCCTCGTGCGTGTGTGTGTGTGCGCGTGTGTTTGTGTGTGTTCTTCTCAAAGAAAAAAAAAGAAAAAGCATGTTAATCTTAGTTTTCAAAATAAAAGCCAGAAAAATGAGGGAAATATGAGATTTTAAGTAACCGTATTTGTATTGTACATTGGATGTATAATCGTGAAATAAATAAAGTTGAAAGAGCTATTTGTTGATCACATTACAGGTACATTTTAATTAGCATTTTCTATTTAACTCTCCAGGTTTCAGGTTAATTCTAGGACAAATAAATTAGGATTATTAAAGGTGTTTGGTTACCTCCTACTTTCGAGTGTTTTCTTTTTGAAACCCTCAAGAATTTTTTTCTGCCTTTTAATTTGAGCCAATTTTCCTATTAGCGGTATTATTATAATTTAATATCTGCAATATCTAAGGGCCATTTACGGTTTGACAACCCCTTAAAGATATTTTAATTTTTCAATGAAATCCATAATGTTATTCTTTTTTTTGTCCAAAAGATCTATTCATATGTTTAACATCATGGAGACATGAGTGTGACCTCATTCAGCGGCTGGTGACAGGTTCAAAGTTAGATACGAGTCACTTTGTGTTAGAAAAGCTGATATAGTGTTGTACTCTGAGTCCTAAAAGAAGAACCAAACGTGTGTTGCTCTGAAACCTCTCTAACAGCTAAACATGTAGTTTTCATGTGTATAGAGAAGCATCAAAAAGAGAACTTTTGTGTGGGCACATATGTAATAAAGGTGATACAGTGGAATTAATAAAGCTGAGGAGGGTCTTGCTTTTATATAAGATTCTTCCCAGGTGGTGACCTCCAGATCAAAAAAAGTGAAGCTAATTAGTTATGTCTGTGTATTATATCTGTTTATATTGGGAGCCTACCTCTGGTTGACGGGTGGCAGTGTGGATTAGTGTGGCAGGTCATTGGTATATGGGGCACAGGTGCAACAGACAGCTAATGATGCATGGGTGACGGGGAGGTCACGCGGTTTTTACAGCACGCAAGACACACCAGAGGGAGACCAGGAAGATAAGTTATATCATATCGTATCATCATCTGTAAACGGAAATTCTAATCCCAAAAGCGAAAGAGCCTGGAATCTCTTTATTGAAGCGAATAAAGAACACGATCTTCTCCCGCACCCAGCCGAGTGGCTAGTTGCTTGAATTAGTCACTATAGTCACCTAAAAATGTCTTACTCAGGTTTTAGTTGTACTTAGTGACACTCTCTTGTGTCACTTTTGGTTCCAAAAACCAAGATGGCGCGGGCCAAAATGCCTAACTCGAGGCTTCAAAACAGCATTCCACAAACCAATGTGTGACGTCACATAAACCTTGTCCACTTCTTATGATATGATTCTGCCTCAATCCCTGACTCAGTCATTTTCATACAGTCCAGTTCATACAATAGACACCAATCAATATGTATGAACATTTTATAGTATAGCCCACATTTAGCTCAGTATAGTCTGGGCACCACTGACACATTCTAACCCCCAAAGCAACATCATGAATATTGTAATTTCCAGTTTATGCCCAGTCTCTGCAGCAGAATGTAGCCATGGAAAAATCTTTCATTTATGTTTTAAATGTGTATGTATGTTATGTAGATAAATGTGTATGTATGTATGTTGTGTAGATAACTGTGTATTGAAATGCTCATATGTTCAGACTGCATGTATTTGAATGTAATCATGATGTGCATGTTCTCTTACATGATATTGCCTGCTTCAGTGGAGTTGTGTACATCTCAACAATGTGTATTTATGATTTATTATTACCTTACTGACGATATATGTTAAAAGTATGGTATGTATGGAACACACTTCAGATACAACATTTGAAGTACAAGCATATTGTAAAAACAATGTACAATTGTGCAACCAACAACATACATGATTTCTGTGATTGTTTATATTGGGACTTACTGCAAGTGCTGCTGCTTGGCAACAAATACAAGAATAATATCCCTCTGTAGTCAATTCATAAAGACGAAACAATAATCGGTTCCTTCATGTGGGTTTAATGTGTCTGAGATGAGGAAATACTTATTCAAGAAAATATATTACAATTTCATTTCATAAAAACACGCAGGTTAATTGATCAAAATGTTGCAGTGTTATTACGACATGTCGTGACATGTACAACCAATAACCACAACTGCTTCTGTTGTTAATGTTACTCTACTATATCCAATTCTGCTGTTATTATTATTAGTCGTAATTTTTCCATCATTATTGTGCTTGCTGCTCTCATTACATGAATAATTGATGTCATAAGCATTGAATGTGTTGTAACTCTGTTGTGTTGTTCATTCTGTACACATGACGTCTGTCACACGTGTGTCCATCCTGAGAGAGGATCCTCTTCTGTTGCTCTCCATAAGGTCTCTTCCTCTCTTCTCCCACTTAAAGGGGTTTTGGGGGAGTTTCTCCTGTTCCGATGTGAGCGTCAAAGGACAGATTGTGTACAGATTGTAAAGCTCTCTGATTTGGGGCTACAGAAAATAAATTGAATTGTCGTAACTGTACTCCTATATCAGTATTATGTATTAGTGTGCGTCAATGTGGTTTTCATAATACTGTTATAGATTGATTTCACTTTACTGTGAACTGACTAACATCTCTACAAGACAATATTGGAATGACGTCATCCAGACTGCAGTCCACGAGGAATGTCCTTTTTCAAGAATGTAGATCAAAAATCAATCAGATGGAACTCTCGGATTTACAAAATGAGAATCTGTTCAAAAACATAAATCATGATCATGTAATCACAATCGAGTAGAGCTCAAGGCTTAATATGATTCATGTTGAGGCATTAGAGCAGGCGATGTAAACAAAGAGTATGGCACAATCAGTAAATACTAGCGATGGATGGATGGATGTTGGATGGACCCGATTGGGTCGTCAGCAGACCCCCAGCAGTTTCCTGTGCTCCTGTTTGATGCAGCTGTAGATGGGATGGTAGAAGCGGCGATCCGGCACCATGAGGTCGGTGACGATCTCGGTGTGGTCCACCCTGGGGAGCAGGTAGAGCGACACCTTCACGGACAGCGAGGTGAGGAGGTCGCAGAACTTGGCGGAGGAAGCGACGGGCACGATGATGTCGTCGGTCCCGTGGAGCAAAGCGAACGGAGGCACTCTGGCAAAACCAGAGAGGATCGTGGGTGTTTAAAAAAAAAAAAAAAAAGAATAACAGATACAACAGGTTTCATAAAGATGATTTTATTTTTGGTCCTTTTTTTGTGTTTGGTCTCACCTGTCCAGCTTGTCCCGGCTCAACTCCTTCAGCAGGTGTGTCGGTGAGTAGTACGGGAAGTTGTCCACTCCATTCATGGCTTTATGCATGGTGGAGACGTACTCCACTGCTCGCTTCTGCTCGTGCTCGTAGTGGTCCATGACGTTGTACACGCCGCTCAGACCTGTCAGAAATATGTCACATTACCATTAATACATCCTGGCAGTGAATCCAAGGAAAACAGAAGATTGAAAGATGATCAAAAGACTTTTGTGTTTGAAGACCTCAGGCCATAGAATACATTCATGCGATGAAAGCATCTTTGTGGCACGCATAAATGTATTCCAGTTGAGTTAACATAAGCTTAACACACGGTCACAACTGAAACAGTGACGCTCACCGATGACTCCTCTTATGGCCAGCGTGACGTCCCTCTGCTTGCTTGCCTCTAAGAAAAGCTCCTCTCTTGCATCGATGAGAAACAGCGTGGTCAGTGCGCACAGATGAGCACCCGCCGAATGGCCAATTAATACTATGTTGTCCTATAAAAAGGCAGAAAGAAAACAAGACATGTGTAATGACATATTATCTACAGTGAACACTGAGTGACTGAGGATCAGCGCTCCCAAAACATCATTATTTTGTTGGTTAATTAGAAGCTGATTAGACTGGTTGGGTCAGTGCTGCTCAAACTGAAATATAAATATGGTTGAGAATGTATTGAACTTAAAGGGTTAGGGTTGGGTTGCTGGTGTTGATATTGTCATTTCTTCTCAAAATGGCAAAACCATCGCCATCTACTGTTTAATATTCAGCCCGAGTCTTTCAGGGCCAGTCCTGAGATAGAGCCGACCATTGGGGAGAAATCTACGTAATGAAATAAAAGAATGTTGACAAAACAAAACTGTGACCTGAGTGTGTGGAAGAAACATCAAGTTGTTTAATGTGACTCATTTAGCTGCTGACTTAATTAGTGTCTTGTCTCATTTGTGGTCAAACAAACAGTAAATTCATATAATTCGGTGCCTCGTGCAATATCACTATTTTCCAAGCTACCGTAGCTGTCATATTTGGCTTTTGACACAATGAAGTGGGCGTGGTTTCATCTCTCAGCCCCTCAGACCTGGGGGGTGAAGTGACACTTTAAAATTTGCCATGAAATTGATTTGTGGTTTTCATTGTACTCCGTGTCTGGACAACCTTTTGTTTCCTGCATGAAAAGTGATTTTGATAATTGTAAAGGATTCAGGAGAATGTAAGCTACCTGCAGGTTTTCATATGAATTCATGAAACCTCTAAAGATTCTCCTTGATTTGATTGATAATAAATGGTCAATGTTACCCTCATAATCTGGCGTCTTTCTTCAGTTTTCTAAGCAATACATGAACATAATTCTTACTTTATCAAAGTTGAACTTCTGTCCACTCTCCTGGGCCCAAACCAAGCAGTCGGCAATATCTTGGACCATGCCTAAAACGTTCGCCTGGATCAGCAATCAGATGGAACCAGCAGTCAGTCCAGATACCACAGTGACATTTATTATCTGCAATTCGTACCTATACTTCACAAAGTTATGAGAAAACCGTTCACATCCCAGTCATTCATGCATATGTGCTGTAACGATCCAATAAGACTACGGAGTGTTGCTCTCCTACCTGTGGATAGACGAAGTAGTCGGGACAAATGACAGTTGCGCTCAGTTCTTCGGCCATCTGCCTCGCCAGCAGACAGTAAATGGATCGATCTCCGGAGCCCCACGCGCCTCCGTAGATGAACACCACCAGCGGAGCGGGCACGCCTTTGGACCTGTCCACGTTGGGAGGGTGGTACAAGTCCAGCTTGTTGCTTCGGCGGCCAAACGTGATGCCCTTTGTGTCCAGGCAGACAAAAACGGTGAACTTTGACACAATCTTTAGGGTGTTGCACAACACATTTCCAGGGACCACATCGAGTCAAGCGGCGACGGCCGAGACAAACATAAAAGTGCGATTATTTCATTTGAGATATTTACTAAAACGTCTGGGCCCTACAGCAGAAAGACACTTCTTCGTCACTCGTCGTTAACACACCTTCTCGTAGTGCTTGCGGTTTTCCTCATTCTTGTACCACGACCTCCACTGAAAGTAAAGTCTCCCGTACTGCAGGTATTTGAGAGTCTCCAGCACAGCTCTGGTCAAACAGTATATTCGTCTGTAGAAGAGGCCAAAGATGGAGGTGGATTAATAACTGACTCTTCTTAACGAGTGAGACGACAGGAAGAGATCTGGAGTATTTTACAAGTTACCGTGGTTTCAGAGCTTCTATGTACTTCTTATATCCGGGCTTGTTGGGCCAGCCGTAAAGCCACTGGGCCGCTAGAGAGATGGAGTACGGGAGGCCCACCAACAGGACCCCCACCGACACAGGCAGCGACATGTGATGTTTCAACCCTGACCTTCAAAAGAAAAAGATATACATATATATATATATATATATATATTAGTATATTACTCTTTCAAAAGTTATATCACCCAATGCTCTTCAGAATGTGTTTGAGAGGCTCTTACATGTTGTGGTTGAGTCCGTCTGTCTTGCCTACAACAAAGGAGAGAGAAACCTTGAAACATGTGTTACGTTGCTATCAGACAGGTTGAGTGTAACTCCGGGCTTCATTAATGCTGAGTAAATAATTGACTAATGTCTTATAGTTCACAAATTAGCTATTAATACATGCAAATGTGGGGCTGGTAGGTTATCATCCTCCAGATACTTTACTTTTTATTTGACCAGGTAAAAGTTCTAATTGACCTCTGACCTTGTGGGAAAATACTGCAGAGCATCTGGACCAAAATCATGTTATTAATAACGTATTAACATTTACAATAAAAAATGTGATGGATTGTTAAAAAAAAACATTTCTTATTTATGTTTTGACATTTGTAATAACAGATGAAGTAGTTTTGCTGTTGGCCTATTAGACAGTGTGACACACGTGACCTTGTTATTAGGTACTTATTAACTAATTAGAGACACTTGTTACCTTTAATTCATATTTTAATATATTAATGACTTACCAGCCAGACATTTTTTAATTAATGGCTTGTGACGTATCTCTAGAGCATTAGTAAATGGTAAAAATATAAATAATTTATAAAACCTTAATGATGGGTGACTTAGAAAGTGGTACCCAGCTTTCTCTAAGTGTGTACCGTTAACATGGCGCCCTCTAGTGGCTGTCTATACTTAACACTGTCGCTTATTAGAAGCTTCATCTGTTAAAGAATAACACAAAGAAGCACATAACCCTTTAATAATGGCCACTAACGTTACTTTATAAATTGATATTAGCTAGCTAGCTATGAGCTACAGTGAGGCTACAGTGGTATATATGGAAACATCATTTTGCGTTCCTCTGCTTTCCACAATTTCTTCGTAAAGCTAAGTTAAACGTGACCTCTTTCTATCTGAACACCGTGTGAACGGAAGGACTGTTCCGGTGGAGTGAGCTACGCTAGAAGTAAAGTTTACTTTACGTTATATAAGATGTTTTTGTAGCTTAACTTATTGTTTGCTTCGGAAAACAAAGGAAAGGTCAGGAAAAAAAAACGGAAGCCAACGTAAACATAGCAAAATATAATCATATGTAGTGCTGAATGCCTATGTCCCGGGTTAATGTGGTCCGGTATTAAACCCTTAGATTCGGATGAACCGATGCCGCGGATAACCTCGTTACCTGTCCTCCAGAAGCCGGCGTCGGCCCAAACGTACAAAGAACAAAAGTATCCGGCTAAGCGAGAGGGAGATCTTCCTTAACTTCCGGTGCTGCTCCGAAGTATCGTATACCAGGTGACCGACCGTACAGTAGATAAAATACAAATAATATAGAAGCCATGACCACTACATTAAAACTTCATTTATTAGAGCATCTCTGCGTGTACCCAAATAAACAAATCAACTAAGCGACATGCATCTGTGAAGTTACTTCAGGAAAAGACGGATTTCTATCTTGTTGTACTCAACAGCTCCGCTCTGATACCCCGGAAATACATCCACGAGAATGACCCCTTTATGCAGATAGCAGAAAGCCAGACAATGGAAACTATAGTTTGACCCCCCCAAAAAAAATCGTAACTCAAGGTCAATCTACTAATTTATATTGAAGATTTTTAACTAGATCTCGCAGTCGTCATGGATATAGCTCAGTTGCTACCTGCAGGGGTCGCGTAATGACAGCTGATGGAGGCATAATGACATCAACCGCTGAGGAAGACCATGTGATGTGGCTGAAAGCTTTAAAAAAAAATTCTAAAAAAATCAGTAAATAGACCTCAATTTAAGATTACTATTATTTTTAACCTGGTGAATTTAAAGCGGCTAAATTGCACTTATGTTAAATTTCAGTTAATAAGGTCCCATATGGTTTTATCACACATCTTATCACACGCCAAGCTGTAAGATATAGGCGTGTGGGAATCACAAGCATTGTCACTGTTTAACTGTCTAATTGGAATCCTCCATAACAGATTCAATAAATGTAAAATGATATTACTGTAAAGGACCAATGTGTCATAAGATAAGATAAGAGAATCCTTTATTAGTCCCGCAGTGGGGACATTTACAGGATTACAGCAGCATAGTGGATATTGCAAACAGAGACATAGTACAAAACAAGCATTTTAAATAAGTAAATAAATAAGTAATACAACAGTAAAGAATATTAAATAAGTAAAAAAGTAAAAAATCAACGATATTATATTGACATTCTTTTGATTAAACAAAATTGCGAGTGAATTTAAAATGCCCGAGTCTAATTATATGCTGGCATGTAGTAGCTACTTATTAATTGTGTGAATCACCTTGAAGCCTAGTCTCTGTTTTTTTCCACTCATAACCTGAACTGAACCTGAACTGTTAATTATCTTGTGATTTTCCACATAGCTCTCAGGCCTACAGCTGAGGTCACTGTTTGGTTTGCTCATTTCTACACATTAGTTCAGTCCAACATCTGACTGATGTCCGAGAGTCCAAAAGGTTTTACATAATGACACTGGGTTTAATCTGTGTGGATATAAACGTTGCTGGTTTCCTATTTGAAAGAATTTAATAAATGCATCTCACTGTTTATTTCCATATTAAATAGTGTTAACTAGCGTTACCCGAAAAACACATACACGGACCAATTTTCTCGTTTTTAATAATTAATTTCTACAGTTCCCTAACTGTTACCCAATTTCTTGTGATTTATTCAATGGCGTTTTTTATAATGGTCTCCAATAAAAATACAACTGCTGAACCTTTACTGGAAGTGTGTTGCTCCACTACTAAGTTATCAGTTTAGGGAAAAAAATGGAGAAGACTTTCAGAATCCTCAATCTAGTTCAAAAGACTGAAAAACCTCACAAACATGACTGTTCATGTTAAAGACGGCCGTAGAGAGGCTGGTAATATTGTAATTCAACTGATCCGCACAAACCAGTGCTGCATGCTGCCATTAAATAATCACATGTTATTGGTGAGTAAACAGATGTTTTTTGTTATTGATTCAAATTTGAAAAAAGGTCATCAGTAATGCAATTAGTAACATGTAGCTGTTCCTGCTGAGAGACAATGCATCAGTGTGCCTTTAGAAAGCAGCACTGCCTGCATACGTCCAGCAGAGGGAGGAAGAATTCTGCCACTTGCTCCTTGAACTCATTTCTGCAAGTGACATGCAATAATTTATCCAGATGGTACACATCCTCTACCCTATTGAAGGAGAATACACACGAGACAAACATTAAGATGTAAAAATGACACATTTGTATTCACACTGGACTGCACCTCAATGTGTTAGAAATGGATTGATCGACCAATCGTTCTGCAAGTTTGAGCCCTTTAACTTCCGTACATCACAGTTATGTCATATTAATGGGCCTTGCAAGCTCACCATCATACTGTGATGGCGTGAGTGAAGGAAATTGGAAAACCGCTCATACGTTCCTGTCTGGATTTATTATCCATAAACAATGTAATTCAATGTTGATTTGTCCAATTATCACCACTCGGTGCTCCATCAACGCCCACCTTGCACTGAAGGACTCTCTGTAGGTTCACAGAGGGTAGAGTGCGGCACTGGACAGAGGTTTCGTTGGCCGCGTGCGAGGAAAACCTTCGGATCCGACACCGCAGACTCGAGGAAAGCAGTGCAGCGTACGAGTGCTAAACTGGCCCCGAGGGGTTATTGTTATGTTTGGCCCCACCGAGCGGAGAACTCCGGCTCCTGAGTGGGTGTGTGGTTTGCTCCTCCATCTGCCACGATGTGGGGAGGCCCAGGTGCTTGCTTTTTCTTTTTCTTTTTCCGGAGGCCGCAGTGGAAACGGAGTCGTTGAGCGAGCGCTAAGTCAGGCATTCAAGCCGTCGGTATGAGCCGAGTCAGCCCGTTTTGGAACGCTGTGGTGAGTATTCACAGCATTTTCCCTCCCCGTGCCCCTTTAAGAATTGTATTATCCTCAAGGGAATCACTGTACGCGTAGTGGTATTAAGATAATAATTGACGCGCACGAGACCGTGTTCTGTGTAGGCGTAGAGGAGCTTTTCATCCTGGAAAAAACTGCGTTCTTTGTGGAAAAAAGTTTTTAAAGGTCATTTTATTAATAAGAAAACATATCTGCCCTTAGGTCTGCGTTTAAGAAGAGTTTACAGATGCTGAAAATCAGTCACAGCCATCTTTTCTTTTCTTTTTTGTTTTGCTCTCTGAGCCGCTCAGATCAAATCAGAGCACGGTGATTCCTCGGAATGCACCAGTCACTCCGCATGTCCTTTAATATGTAGATATCTGCTGCAGGCCATCACATGTGGCAGCAAACTACTGACATACTGACACGACCCGGAGCCAGATGCTGAGTCCTCACCAGCTGCAGCCATGCTTCTCTGAGCTCATGGAAAAGATACAAACTTGGCATTTCACGGCTCCGTTTGTGTTTGTGGTTTGAATTATTCGGGTTTTATTTTCTTACTAATTGACTTGCAATTTAAATAAAGGAACAGACACAGAACAACAAACGTCGAAATATTCCCAGGGGCACAATGGAAACCCAGCAGGAAACAGGCAGACGGCCTTTCCGTGACACAGTTCTCTGAGATGATCGCTATCGCATCCTGATTGTACAGCTTGAGCTGCAGAACCAGGAATGCTGAATCACACAATGTGATGAACACAATGGACTACCTCGGAGGCTTTCATGTTCGTGGTGCATTATCAGTGCCGCTTCAGAACACAGGCCAGGAGATCAAGGGACAACTTGCGGTACGAAACCTGAGGTACAGTTCGAACTGTATCTTTTCAACACAAGGTGAGGTCTTTGAAAAGAGAAAGTGGAATTTCAAGAAATACAGGATAATAATTGTCTTCTGTAGAATTAGTACAAGGTGTGAGCAGCTTCTCACCGGTGTAACTGACAGGTTACCAGCATCCGAAGGCAAATCCAGCTAGAGAGGCCGGTGATACTGGTTGTCCCTTTGAAATCAGACCGGTCAGCCTCTTTTGCACATTTAGCCCGCCGGGATAATTGTGCTTTTGTAGTCTGTTGCTATTCAAAAGGAGGAATTATAAACCCCCTAGATATTCCGTTTCCTGTTCAGTCATTTCCTGATATCATGTTTTGTGACTATGTGAGAAAATACTCGTCTTAATGAGAGACATTATTAACTTCTTCACACTGCTGTTTTTTTTTTTGCAGATTTGTTTTACAAGCCCGAGGTAGCAGTTTATCCGGTCTCATCTGAACCATATTCACATTGTTTGTATAATCTCTTTTAGGACTTGCGTATCCTCGTCTGCCTCCAGTGAGTCACTGTGGGTGTTTCACGTCAGAAGTCTCCTACCTTGTGTACATTGTCCTTCACCTGTGAAAAACTAAATGAGAAAGCAGAGGGAGTGCCGATAGGATTGCCAAGAGGTGAGTCATATGGAAACTACGCTGCAAAAAATATAGCTTTTCTTTCTTCAAACATCTTAGGAGGATAGGAGGATTTTTGTTGTGTGCGTTCAGCGTCGTTTCAGATCATGAGAACATGGGGCTTGTTTGTTCAACTTTGGGATTATGGTTGGAAACTCTAAAAGGTAGGAGGGGCAACATATCGAATGCTTGCATTTCTCTGTTTGCATCTTAAATGTGCACACACTGGCCTGTTTACTTCCCCCCACCGTGACCCAGTCTTCCTTAGTCCCCTAACTGATGCGTGGCGCTGAGCCAGAACCCAAACATGCGTCTTCTGTGTGTGCCCCCCCAACTCAGCCGGAGTCACGGAAGAGTTCTGCTCTCGCTGGGGCTCGGGACCTCAGGACACACAGAGCCATCTTTTCAAACTCCGCAAACACGCCAAGCCCAGAGAGACCTCCCTTTGACGGCAGTGGGGGAAACCATGGAAACTGGCACCGACCACAAGGCCTAGTTTCTAGGTATCCCTGTGCCCGGAATCGCACCCCGAGTCCTGCAGACGCCGGAGGAGCAGCGGAGACAGAGGTGTTGGCGCTCTGAGGGCGATGCGTTTTTGTATTTTTAACAGGGGGGCCCTCTGATTGATCGGAGAGAAACAGAGCGGCCATTCTTGTCAGACGTGCCGTATGAATGCTAACAAGCCCGAGAGGATGCACTCTTGAGCATCCTCACGGGAAAAAAATAAGTGGAGTGGTTTGGCGAGATATGGTAGTCGACAGGGAAACCGACTTAGCAAATATATGATGAGAAGGTGTGCGTGCGCGTGGACAGGTTGAGGGGGTTCAGAGGTGCACTTTCGTCTTTATATAGTCCAAAGCTCTCTGCAAGAGCGACGGGTCGAGTTACAGTGCTTCATGTCTCTTTACAGCACTGACTGAGTCAGGAGAAGGTAAAAGCTGCCCTCAAAAAATATTAAAAACCTGACACGAAGGATCACTTTATAGAGCAGTGAGGGTAAAAAACTTCACAGCTACGCACCGCGCTCTGTCATCACTACAACATCACGTCCCTGCACATGAGTGTACATGTTGACATTTGTGTCCTAAAACATAAATGAGGAGAGAGGACGGCGTATTGTTTAGACCATGAGGGAGGAAAAAAGCACCTGCTGTCAGTGTGATGGTTTACAAGCTTTTCTTCTTACTTCACTTCACGGGAGGGGGGGGGCTCCGGCTACTTTTAAATCAAAAAGGTGAACGTACTGTAACTGCGTATAAATAGACTGACACTGACAGTGCAGCCGTGTGTGTTACGTGTCCGAGGCTGTGCTCTCAAAGTGCCACGTGTCCCCCCCCCCCCCCCCCCCCGTGGCTGCACTACATTGTGTCCCACACATTGAGACCTCTGTACCTGTCTCTTCTAGGAATTCCTGTTTACAAGGATTATGTAAAATGTATCAACAGCAAAGCTTTTGTGTCACAGCCAAATTCAATACCAGTCAAGTCAATGTTGAACCTTCTCCAAGCTCACTGTGCATCAACTGTTTTACATTTTTTTAATTTAAACATCATTTGGGGATATGTAGCACTACATTTGTACATACTACTGAATTAGTATTAAGGGTGGGAATCACCAAAGACCCAGCAATAAGATTGTATCACGATACTTAAAGGCAGGGTTGGTAATCTTTAGAAACTAGCAAGAGTACGCTAGATTTTTTTAATTATCCAACCCCAAAAACCCAGCCCAGTGTTGCTAACTCTTTTCCACTAAAAGTAGCTAGCAGCAGTAGCTCCAGAAGTTGCTAAATCTAGCAAGAAAAACTGACAGCCTGTCCCTTCAGGCCTCCCTCAAAAGCGACTCCCCCACAATCATGATTATGAACGTTAACAACCAACATGGCTATTGTTAGCACTCACAGCTGTTAAGCTAGCAGCTAGCGGAAGACTCCGGTGACAAGCAATGAGTGCACAAGCATAATACGGGCAGGTAGGTAGACAGGTTGACCAGGACTGTACGAAGCCCATCCCTTATACAGCCACAGATGCTGGATTTCTTTTCTTTTGTCATAGCATTTAATTCATTGATTGCTGGCTGGATGTAATGAAAATCTGAAAGATATCAACAATGTCTTTTAAGACTATTACCAACCCTGCCTTTAAGTCATGATACGATCTTATTGCGATTTTAAACATGTTGCGATATGGTGAGTATTGCGATACTTTTTTAGAGAAAAAAGGGGTTCATAGGGACACAAATAGCCCATTTGTGTCCATGGGCCCCTCGTGGTGGGTTAATCCGCTCATACTTATCGCAAGCAGGCTCTGAGTTGGAGGTTGATAACCTCCTGAGGCCTTTCTCCGTGGATTATACAACATGACAATTATTTACTCTGTTTGTCTATCTGCATGTGCCCACGAGAGGTTGTTGGCCTTCCAGTGCGTCTCTTTTAGGTTAGTTCCGGCTCCTTGTGACCTTGAATCCAAGGAGAATCATAACAGTAATATGGGGTAGAGGTAGCCCAGGTATGTTTTAATTCAGAACCCTTGTGTTTGCTTTTCATTTCATTTGCGTGCAGCGTCCACAGCTCGGATTTAAGACATTCTTTCCACAGCCTGTACTTGTATCAAATACTGTGAAACTGGCATGCATAAATGTTCTTTTTACAGATTGAGGTATGGTATTTTATAGATTTTTTTTACACACTAAAGTCTGTGTTTAATTCCAGCATAAACACCGGTGTTCCTTTCAGCCAAACTATTCCAGGCTTGGCCCTCAAACTGCCTCGTACAGATTTATTTCAAACCGGACTTTTCCGTTTGTCCAGCGACTGGATTCCTCGCAAAACCCCATGGGAACCAAATCTTCAGCGAAGTGTACAGCGGGTGTAATGACTCCGCTGCTGGTGTCTTTGATCTGCATCGGCATGGAGCGCTCGCTGTGAAGGCTAGCAACGAGAGACACTTCAGAGCTCTGCCTCAGGCACGCTGACATTTAGGTGCATGAAAATTACCCGGATGCAGAGAGAGGAGCCTCACTTTGTTTCGGCATTTCATTTGCAAATGTTTCACACTGCTGAAAAGACTAGTTAGTCGGACACGATTGATTTCCCCATAAAAAACTAAAAACTAAGTAAGTAAGAAATGAACCGTCAATGATGTCTTAACGTGCATTTTTCATGGTTGGATAATTTGCCTACCAGAACTGGAAAAAGCCATTTGAACACCTGCTTTCAGCACACCTTAACATGGAAGCATACAGTATGAGATACAATGTCAGGAGTTCAATGCAGTTCACAGCCTTCAATATATAGTCTGTTTTCCCCTTGGAAGCCTTTATCACACATCGCATCTTGTCACTTACACTAAAGAACTAAAAAGCAAAAACCCAACAGAAGGCATTTAAAAGTAAAGAAAATATACCACGAAGGTCGTCAAGCAGCCATTTTGTTTTCACCAGTTTCACCCTAACTCTACATCTAACAGCTCAGCAAAAGTTTGACTTTTGTTTTTTAAAGGTCCACTTACTATTTTTCTCATGACATTTCAGTTCTGTCTAAACAGCAGGAATAAGGAAAAGGGAAAAGGAGGGAGAAGAGGTAGGTTTGTAAATGCGGAGAGGGATGTAGATTCCAACTTTGGATGGATTCTTCGATGAAATGCTTGAAATTTATGTTTTTAAGCAAAACAAGACAGGTACTGTATAATGTTCACCATCTTAAGAGTGTTTGGAAAGTAACAAAACACAAAGTACTGTGACAATTACTTATGCAAGTACTTGGCCATAAACTTAAGTATTGGACAATTATGGCATTGTCATGTAAGGTATAAGTGATCATACAGTGCCGGAGTTCTACAGTAAAATGCTTTTGCGACCCTACACACTGACTGCCACTCGCGTTAAATAGCAGTCCACTTGCGTGTTTTGGTACGGTTGGTTTTCACACCTGATGCAAACCATACCTGGGTACGCATGAACCGCACTCGAGACCAACTCGTCGCATGGATTGGACACGGATCGACGAACAGTGCCCCGGGTCCACAGCGATCACACAAATATAACAAACTGTTGGGATCAAGTGCATTCGGGTCCGGGCCTGGGTCAGGGGTTCATCAAAGTCAGTATGATTCATCCTGTGGGATGATTGATTCCTGTCTGAGGCCAGGTGGTCAGTCAGTGAGAGGCCAAAGTCAGCTGGTAAACAGCCAAATCCAAAAGCAAGCCAAGGTCATTAAAAACCAAACAGACAGTCAAACAGAACAAGAACAGAATCATGATCGGTATATCAGCACAATAAACAATCTGGCCAAGGATTAGTGTTTGTGGGCTGTGTATAAACTGAGTGGGGATGATGAGAGAAGGTGTTGCTTGATGTGTGAATGAGGAGGAGGGGCTTGAGTAGGTGTGGACATCAGGGGACTGGTAGACTCAGGGAGGGACAGAGAGACAAATAAATGACACTATTCTACAGGCATAAATGATATTATCATCTACACGAGGATCATGCGGTCAGTTGCGTGTGCCTCTGTGTCCGTCCACGGCTAATCTCGCATTCTGCTGCAGCAAACTTCATAATATTTTGAGTGGAAGGTTATGGCTGCATGTTTAAGGACCTCTCCAGGTTACGGTGACTCACACTTTCTTAAAACACCTTTTATTAAATGTTTTTTATACTTCCATTGACTTTCTGTTGATTCCTCACTCACTACTCTTGCAAAGACAACATTTTAACTGTCCCAGTTTATTTGTGCAAAGAATGGGGCCGACTCTATCCTTGTATTTAGAGATTAACCAACTACCCAATCTTGCATAACAACATTGCAAAACAAAGATAACTATTTAATCCGCCAAGTAAACTCATTGGGACATTTTCTCATGGCTTTGGAATTTCATCCAGAGAAAGAAACACATTTACATAAGGCCACACATTGAGAGTATAATTGTTACTTTTTTATAATCTCACACCTGACGCTGTACACTGTGTCCTTCCTCAAGAGCTTAAAATATTTGAAAGTCGTAAACATGAGGATTCTTTAAAACTGTTATGGACAACTTTGCAACTGACTCACTGTACTGTTCAGGGAGTTATGAGAATGTTATGAGCATACAGACATCATTTGAAAAGTATTTTGAAAATGTGTACAGCAGGGACGTGCGGTCAGGGGAGGCAGAGCCTCACCTGTCATCATGAAAATAAAAAACAAGTAATGATAAAATAAAATAAATAATATTTCTCGACTGATCTGTGCTATAAATGTCATTTCTGTATGATTTCAATCATTTTAAGCATTTTTATAATCGCTGAATTTGCGCATGTCCTGTTCAAACAGAGAGGAGACAGGCGAGGTGAGGCAGCGACGAGCTGTGCCTCACCTCAGATTGCGCAATCGCTCACAAACTGGGTTGAGCGTGTGCTTTTTGCTTAGAATAGGTCATGTATTTCATGCATGTGTAGAACATATTCAGTCTTGCTGATCTGACATTAAACCGCAGTGAAGAAGCACAGAGGGGAGGCAAACAGTACCTCTGCCTCACTGAAGGGGGCGAGCGAGAGCCCACGGGTCGGGTTCATGCGTGTAGTTCTGTTACTCTTCTTCTACACTTCTCTTCTTCTTCTTATATTTTGCTTTGACCGCAAACATTGAAGATTAAATATCGAAGCTTTAACAATTCTCAAAAAACAGGGAAATATGACCAAATCAACAGCAATTCAACGTCGGACAGGTAAAGTAACCTTTTATGTGTTTGTTGTTCTCTTTATAAATCCCTGGTTGTTACAGATTATCGCGGGATCTCGCAATTTTCGCGGGTGGCGCCCGCGAGCGCTCCGCTTCTGAAACACAGATTGGTGGGGCAGGTCGCAGAGCACACGCTCCTGGTGCAATCAAATGTACCTTACCTATGTGTGTGTAAAGAATGCTGATATGAAATATGAAAAACAACCAGTAGTCAATGTGCAAGTTGCCAATTGAATGTTGATTGAAGCTACTCTATATTGGGTTCATATATTTGTAAATCTGACTCTGAAAGAGTCAGTGCCTCACCAGCCACGAACCTCACCGCACGTCACTGGTCTATGGGTCAGCCACATAATGCAAAATATGTCACGGTCTGTCGAACAGACAACAGGGGATGGACCCAAATGCAGACTCACTGGGAACAGACGGATTATCAATAATGATTTAATAAAGAAAGTGTCCAAAATAAAAATTGCAGGTGAGTCCAAAAAGGAGTAACTGAAAATCCCCAAAACACAAATGGGCAAAATAAAAAAAACGAAGCAGGATCAGGGAAAATGACACACAGGAAACGTAACAGACGGACCAACAACCAACAGACAAAAGACAGGATTGTAAATACACAATAAACTAATTAGACAACAAGACACAGTTGGGCAGACACGAGGGCAGGAAAACTGATAGGTGGAAGAAACACAAGGGAGCAAAGCAAGGTTGACGAGACCAATCAAACACAGGTGATCCCAAGAAAAAAGGATGGAATGGAAGACCACAAAGACAGGAAGTTGAACAAACACAAGAGGCTGGGAACTTCAAAATAAAACAGGAAACAAACTAAACCAAAACCCAGGATCATGACAAAATATGTATCAAATACAATCAAATATGGCCCTATACAACAAACTGACCCCTCACTGGCCTGCTCATTTTAAGTTGCTCTGGAAGTGTGTCAACTTGAGGCTTAAAAAGTAAATGTAAAATGAGATCTACTGTATGACTCCATTAATAGCATTGATGAGTCAATATCCTCATGCTCGCTGATGTGTGTGCCTTAATATCACCAATGGTGTTTCCTTAAAAGTGTCTTGAGAGTATTAGTACAGACAAATTGCTCTCAGGCATCAACAACAAGGACTTAGCTGTGGTTAATTTCGTTAAATCAGTCAAGCCTTCCCACCCTAATAATTGAAAGACTAAACTTTCCATTTTTGCAGAACTAGAAATGGTCCTATTAGAAACACAGTGAATGCATATTTTAAGACTGAAACCCATGTCGGATGAGAGATGGAAACTGAGAGCAGACGCACTGCGGGGTGTCACTGGTGTTAAATGTCAGCTAGTCGAGGAAAAAAAAAGAAAACCACATACCAAGAGAGAAGTCTGCTCGTGGGGAGGCAAAGGGTTGGACAGACTCATGGCTTATTTTGATGTCGAGGAAAAATGAAAGAACTGAAACAAAGAAAGTTTCCATTTCTGTGGATAGAGGTATTCAGTGAGATTTCACATTCCTCCAGTAAAATGCCACCTGTTCACACATGACAGTAGAGGTGATACGGAGTGACAGACATGAGCTGTTAATATTTACACAACATTGCGGAGAAAAATGACACCTGCTATGTCTCACTTTCTCCATCTTCAGCAGCTCCATCAGCTCTCTCTCTCCCCGGGCCTTTATTGTGAACTTTCCAGACCTTGGCTGTCTCCCAAATCCAACTGTTGTCACACAATACAATGCACAGTGGGGAATTTAAAAAGCTCCTGCACACCCATGCGAAAACTACACAGGTGATTTTAAATGATTCTGTCTGTTTTGATTTATATCTTTTCCAAATTACGTACAGCTCTGGACTTGCAAGGATGATGGTGGGTGAACAAAGCGCTGGACCTGCACTGACACTTTCTATGTCAGACCAAGGCAGTGATCTTTATCTAACCATAAGCAAGTGCAGCGGTGGCTAAACATAACCATGAAAAATTATTTGTAAACATTTTAGGGATACTGACATGCCGCGACCACTGCTGTATTGTGTGCGTAACACACCGCAAACTGTTATCCGGCCACTGTGGGCGCAGAGTAGCAGATTTGGGGTCTGCAATTGCATTCAGCTGTGTTACCACTAGCAGGCCCTACTGGCTGGAGGCTGGTTAAGAGTACTGACTCAGGATTCAGCAGGTAGTCAATGGCAGTTTAAAACAGGCAATAAAAGGTGTTTTGAAAAAGTGTGAGTCATAGCAACTACGAGAGGTCCTTGAGCATGAAGCCGCAACTGGCCACCCAAAAATATCATGCCGTTTGCTGCAGCAGAATGTGAGATTACTCGACTGTAACAAAATATAGCTCATCGAAGCCTTTGTTAGTCTTTCCACTATTCTAACATCTCCAAAGCTGATTTGAGCTTCCGGTGCTGGCCGGCGTGGTCGTGACGTCAAACGTGACACAACAGAAAAAAACAGAAAGGCTAGACGTCTTCTGCTGGTCCACTGACGATGTTTCTGAAAAACTGGATATACGCACTCATTTTGATGGAAAAGGGGTATTAGCTGCACCGTTTTAAAAGAGTACATGTTTGCAGAGATTGCAGAGATCTTATCAGCCATAAAAAACACCTGTGCCCTTTGTGGTGGTGGTAAGTAGGCAGTGTCACTTTAAAGTCACACCTTGGCTGATGGACGACAGCCCATTCATGTATGATGTCATCTCTTGTTAGGACACCTCATCGGTTGTGTTCCCGCCTCAGCCCATCACCTGATCTTGCTCCTCCCTACACACCTGTCACCCGTTCCCTCATCAAGCTCTAGTGTATATATCAGTCACATTCTCTCTCCTCTTTGCTAAATTGCTCAGCTGGCATTGCATTGTTTCACCCATTCCTACCTAAATGAGTTCATGACCTGCAACATTATGCAAACCCTAAAAACAGAGTCTGATATGCAAAATGTGTATTAGTTCAAGAACAAAATAACTGAGGTTGCCTGAGGAGCACGGGCGAAAAATATCAAAAACCAGCTGCATTGGGTGGTGCACCATTAAGCAGAACGTTTTCTAGCACATAGCAGCAAATATGGCATCACATTTTCTCAATTTGAAGGCCATCTTAGAGGCATTGCATTACATTTTCTCCACTGGAAGGGCACCACAACTCCCCCCCCCCCCCCCCCTCGCCACTAGAAAGGCACCCTAGAGGGCATTTCATCATGTTTTCTCCACTGGACACCTTAGAGGGTGCTACATCACATTTGACACCTGAAGGGCACCCTAGAAGGTGTTTTATCATGTTTTACCGACCATAGAGGCATCCAAGAGGTAATTACATCATGTTTGCTCCACTGGATGGGAACCCAAGACGGCACTTCATCACGTTTTCTCAACTGGTAGGGCACCCTAAAGAGTTCAACGCGAACGATACGATACTATAAATACCTGAAGATAATGCTCGATTTTTAGTGACGATGCTAGTTGCTATTGTCCTACAATGCAATGCACACTGCAAAAAAGTAATTTTAGAAGACGGTGTAATAACTCAAGACACATGAAAACCATAGCCTATTTTTTATTATTGTTTATTTGTTATACTTGCTGTTAAAATAATGTTCACTTCCGGGTATGACACGGTTGTTGTTATAGCATGTCAAGAAGAGAAACAAAAGTTAAAAAGAGACTTAATAGTAAAACTGAAATAGGGCGTAATTACATGTAAGCTGCATGTGACCTTTAGTGTGTTGAGTGATAAATCATATAGTTTAACATAACATATCTAGCACCTTTATTCATAAATGGCCTCAGGCCAAGCTTAAATTTTGACTGGATCTCTGCCTTTGCAATAGTATTTTAATTATATGTTGACTGCACATGTAATATGGTTTCCCTTCGCCTGTAAGTCCGTCTTTAGCAGTTTCTAGCAGTTGTTGTTTTTTACGTTTGCTACAGGAATAAGAGAAATCCACCACAACACAACACCATGTGTCTAAATGTGACGTAAGTGTTTTTGACAGTGTTAAAATGTTGTCTGTCCCTCCAGACTGTCAGCATTGTCTGCAACCACTCGATGACCATGGTGACACTGTTGTTTGTGAATGTGGTGGCAGGCAGAGTCTACGTGTTGGAGACTGAAGACAATGAGAACAGAACAATCAGGTTTTCATGGCCGCAATTTCAGCAAGTTTAACAATGAGGTCAACTCCGAAATGATCTTTCCTGAACCAAAAGTTCAGTCAAAATTGACATACTTTACAGGATATGGAATTACACTAAGATGTGAGTACACTGAGATCATCAATGACCTTAATAAAGTCCTCAGCGTCCGACAGCTCAAGAACTCTCCCACACATACACATAATATACCCACTGCACAAAGAGATGTTATTTGGCAATTGGTAACCGCAAAGGGGATGATGAACACTGCAACAACTGAAGGCAGGAGTACGAGCCAAGAAGTGCTCAAAGATAAAAAATAAAGAAAATGCACAGGAAAATTCAATAACAACAAATAAGTCACAATGTCAACTGTTATTCCGTTTTTTAAAACATGTTGGATTCTATTATATATAAAAGTAAAAAAATACTTTGAGGTTCAGGTACGTAAGAGAGACAAGTTTCGCTGTACACTCGTGTGGACAAACACAAAAGACCTGTTACAGGAGACTCCCTGACACCCAATTGGTGAGAAGTGGCGTGATGTGTATGAGGTGACTGGGATGTGAGAATTGGTGTTTCCAAAAAAAGCACAGGAGAGAAGACCAAGCAAGTGTGTGTGTGTGTGTGTGTTTGCAGTTGCGTGAGGTTGGGTGTTGTCAGAGGGGCTTAGCGTGGTCAATTACGTGTCAGACAGACAGAGTGGTGTGATATCAAGTCTATCTTTCGGATGGCTGAACACACTCACACACACACACACGCACTGTGATAACCCCGGTCTGCTGGGAACTCTTGTCCGCGGCCAAACTTTTTGTCACAGAGGACAAAGGTGATAAGCATGCCCAAATGTTCTCAGAACAATCTGATCTGATGAGCACATTCCTTTCCGCTGCTCATATCGCCTTCATTATGTAATCGAGGATAAAGGCCATGTCTTTTTTGCACAGTGGAAAGATGATTTAGGAGGAATTAGGGAAGAGAGATGGGCAACAACATGCGACAGAGGTATCCAGACGGACTTAAACCAAGGACATTGTGGTCTACAGTCAGCATCTTAAACCCCTAGACCACCAGTCAGAAGCATAAATATAGACGGTGCAACTAGCGTGTATACGCCATCGTTTTTGTTTTCTTTAAAGTGCCATTTAATCATTTTTTTGTAGCAAAATATTTCTTTCTTTTTTTTTTTACCAGTTTTGAACTATGGTTCACTGTCTAGGGTACTGCTATTGTGCCACACAAGCTTTAAACTTTGCTCCTGATCATTGTTAGATCTGTAAGTGTTATAAGGTCTATAAAAAGTGCTGTTACCATAGTGACCTACCTATGGGTTAGAATTACATTACAAATTTACAAATTTGGTTGAAAGGAAAACTGTTGAAGGCAACCACGTTTGAGGTGTCCCGTCAAACTGTATGTTTTCAACAGATAACTGGTCGGCCAATCAGAAATAAGCATGTAATTTAATGCCGCAACAATATTATGCTCAGAGCAAGAGCTCCAGAAGTCAGGTGAGTCAGGTGAGTCAGTATAGACACCAAGTCGGGAATAGGTCGGGTTGGATGGTTGGGTCCAACCTAAAAAGAACTGTAGATCGCTGTTCGTGTCCCACGTGGAACCAAAAGTCAACAGTTGACTTATTTATGTTGACTTACGTATGTAACTTCATTTACACAACCAACATACTTCTTTTAACCAAAACCTTGATATTTTCCTAAACCTAACCAAGTACTCTTGTTGCCTAAACATAATCAAGTAGTTTTGCTTGATTTGACCAGCTACTACTGAATAACCATGTGTTTAAAACTGCCACCATGCATTGGAAACGCTGCTCTGCTTCTGCAACCCTGATCCGGACCAAAGGAGCAACAACCCGTTGAGAGACGGACACCAGTCTCGAACGCAAGACTCGTGGTCCCAAAGTCGTGTGTTTGTTTGACCATCATCCAACTCACCTTCGGCTCGCCGTAAGTAGTCTTTTTCACCGTCACTTACTCTGACTGTTGCATAGTGACGTGGATGACTTTAATTCAGGTGTGCACCAATAAAAATGGACTTTCCTTTGGCCATGTTTCCATGGTGCCGACACATAAATTAAACATAATGCGCTGTTAACAGGTCGTGGTCATTTTCACTTATTTCTGTGAGACCAAGTTGGTCCAATCCAACAGCATTCAGGGTGTCATTCCATCAGACAGACACAAGACAGGTTGTGTTTACCATGTAATTATTGTGGAACGCCCCTCCTGCTCATTATAGCATTGAGGCAAACCCCCAGTCGCTCAATGTGCAAGTATTAGTCTGAATTATGCATGTTTTTACTGTTGACCTGGTTGCACATAACTGTGTATGAAGCAACAGGCAGGAATTCCACATCTCTTATAGTTCCTCTGAGCCCTCTAATTACGTTGAAATGGGCCGATATATATTGCACTCAAATTTGCTCTCTCGGTAAGAGCAGGTCGGAATGTTTTGAAAGGTTTACTTGTTGTTTGTCTATATAAACATGGGTTAGGAATAATACATGAAAATTCTGTGTCTTTTATTTGAACCAGCTGAAGAATATTTTGACTTCCTAATAATAACTGTGGATTCAATATATATGTTTAATGTCCCTGAAATATCCAAGGTATTAAGTTTTATGTTGAAAAGTCCAAGCAACTGACGCGGCAGGGAATTAAAGTGTCCGAAGGTCGACAGCTACGGTGGCCCGAGAGGAATACGTTGCAACTTTGAATGGAAAAGCAATAAACCTTAGATGGTGTAAAACTTTGTTGTAATTAGCTAATACAACAAGTAATGACTGAAATACTTTGCCCTGTGTGGAGGTTGTCAGCAAAAAGGTTTTCTGTCCTTGACCTGGAGAGTTTTTCCCAATGTTCAGATTATCCCAAAAAAATAACTTTCAGGAGAGTCGGTGCTGTTTAACATCAATTTTCCACGAATGTAATGAATCAATAAATGAGGGTATCAAACAATAATTAGAGGACAACGATAAAAGAAAATAACTGACACATCTTTTTTAATTAAAGTACAGGCGAAACAAAAATGGCCCCTCTTGCTCCAAACCCCAAAAAGGACACATCAGCCCGTTTGCTTTGACTTCACGTAGGCTAAATACACAAAATTGCGAATGATCTGATGAAGTTATGAGGCAACAGAATAAACATTTGTCTCAGGTAAAAAAAATACTCAGATCCAACCACCCATCTCAGAAGCTCAGTTCTGACATTTAACAGCAATGGATGAGATCATGACTGCGGACAAGTAAACCAATCTTTTCTCTGTGAGTGTTGGCAATATCCAAAGTGCTCTGAGAACTCCGAGCCAAAGGTGTCATTTCAGATTCAGTTCATGAGAATCCTGCCTTCCTGCAGTGAAGTCACAGGGGGATTTTAGAGGCGTGTTTTAAAGACGCAGTCCCCTTTAAAGTTGTTGCATGTACTGTAAAATATTGATGGGAAAAGATTTTGTAGAGGAAATATTCTTTTTGGGGTCTCCAGATTTCCTATCTGATATGCCAATTAATATCAAGGCTTAGGGTTTCCCATAATATATCATCTTTAAAGATGTTCACCCTAATTTCATTCAAAAGAATCCGTGGTGTCTAGCCATGCAGATAGTCTTGGTTTTATTTACCAATTGTAAAGTCCACCACAGAACATGCTGACAACTGTTTTTATTGGGACAATTTAACAGTATTAATAATGACAAGACAGTTATTATTAATACTTGTATCTTATTTCTTGAAAAATACATTGCTGTTGAATTTCTTAATGCCTTTTTTTTTCAACTTTAGGTTCATGTCTTTCTCCATTATTTAATAAAGGCATAAAATGCCAATATTAAAAAAAAAAACGAAAAAAAAGCTGCATTAACTAATCTTTTTTATGTCAACAGTAGATCAAATGACCGTGACAATGATTCAACAAAAAAAATACGATCCAAGTTGTGGACTCCTATGAACACTAATGCTGCTCTGTGTCTACATGTACAAACAGGCTATTGTTCCAACCAACACGTTCGCATATAGTTTAAAAAGTTCATCACAGCTTGAAAGCGGTGGCAATCAAGGGATTAAAACGTAAAAATATAGTCGTAACCAATGAGACCTGAAGTCATTTCTCACATGATACAGTCAAGTTGGGACTTCTTCTCGGGAAGAAATCCCGAGCACGTCCATAAATTTGGAATCAAAGTGGGTTGGCCGGAGATACAACTCGTCACAGCCACTTTCCCACCAAGCGCTCAACTTGGATTCGACACAAAGTCCCTTTGTTTGGCCAAGTGCCATACATTCAATGGCTAACATTCAAAGCGAGCGCGGGGTCACGGTCCAGGGATTAGGGTCAGTTTAGAGGTTTGATGGAGGAAAGTGAGGAAGGGGTCAGGGTGAAGGTTAGAATTGGCATGGCTCAACTACACAGAGGAGCAATGTGTACATGATTACAAATGAATTTAGTCTGAATGCTGATTCCATGGTCCCTGGTGGTGTTTTCCAAGAGATTACTTCCCTTGCCATTGCTGATTACGCCGACACACCAGCTGTCACATTTGAATGCCTGAACGGACTGGCCGATAAGGACGCCTTTTTGTTCAACTTTGCAAACGTGATGCATCAAACTGCTTTACATTTAAAAAAAATGTAAAATACATGTAGATTGCGATGTTTTTTTCTTTTAAAAATACCAGGCTGGATCTTTCGTTTTTTGATGAAAGCCTTTCAGGGATTTTTCTGATAAATAATGGAATGAATGTGTGACTGTTCCTGCTGGATTTATAGTGAAGTAGTGATACAGCTAGCGACTGGCAGGATCAGGAATGCACAGATCGATGCCTGCACCGTGCTGCAATGTCAATGCTTTCAAAGGCAAGCCCTTGCAGTGAATGCAGTTTTTTTTTTTTCAGCCACGCCAGCACACGCAACACACAAACCTCAATGTCACTGAACTGCAGTAACCCTCTTTTAAGGTGAGGCCATACCTCTCGGCCAATCGCAATAGGGCTAGAATCAGGCACCCTTCCCTGAGCCAATCAACACGTTTGTGTTTTTTTCTCCCCCGCTCTATTTTTCTCTCTCTCTCTCTCTCTCTCTCTCTCTCTCAGTTTCCCAGCGCCTTTTCATCCTTTCAGAAATACTATTTCATGAGTAACAACCAGCCCCCAGATGCGGAAGTGGTTAGCGTATGTCAGTTCGTTTTTTTCTCTCCTAAAGCTCTTGTCCTTGTATCTCTTGAGCTAGTCTGCCATGCCATTGTGTGCCACACATTCATTCACAAAATACACAACACCGACGGGCAAATCCCTCAACCTCCGAGGCTGATTGCGTTTATTATGTCTGCGTTTGCGCCGTACAGGAGGAGTGTGTCCTGTTCACGGTCAACTTTAATCCTTCCCTCTATGGAAGAGTTGCAGTCGGGGTTAAGAGCCGCGTGTGAGCCAGAGTGTATGTAGGTATGTGTGCAGACGTCCCACTGAGAGTGTGTAATTCGAGGTGGGAACACTGTCATCTGCCTTCGGGGCAAGGTTGCATAATATATGTCAAGCCAAGACACGGCTGTTTCTGTGTCTGACTCAACACGGATTCCCACGGAATACCATGACATACAGTACAACTCGGGTTGTGCGTTTCCCATACATCAGGGCTGGGTGGGGAGCTCTTGATAACAAGTCATTGTTTTATCTGGAGGGAGAAAAATAACACAAACTCGCCTTTGGAGGATTGGTTTTAATCTGAGACGGAGGCAAAAAAAAGAAATGTGATGGGAAAGATGACAATACAGGTCAAGTTCAGTTTGCACACAGCTATTGCCCCGAAGCGCTTTACAGTCAGCACAACACACAACATCCTCCACACTTAAAGTGACACCATGAGCAAATAAGGAAGCTACATGTAGCTACAAACTGACGGCCGACACTTCAAAGTTGAGCTGGTCTCAACTTTTTTCCAGCACTCCAATGAGGCGGTGAAGCATCAACCGATCATCATTTTTTGTTTCACCCTTTTCCGCACCGTCTTAAAAAAAAAAGAGCCAGTTCACAGTACTATAGAGAGTTGTAGGGAGGACGTATTTTTGTAGGCAAACCCCAGAATATAGCATCGCACCAGTCGCCTCTGGTAAAAAAATAATAGGATTTTCTTCATTGGATGTTGGATTATTGCAGAAATTATGTTTCTAAGTGTATGATACTTACGCGTTTTGTTTAGCAAGATAATCTTCACAAATTCTTGAAGCGTGAATGCAATCAGCAGCAGTAAAAAGCAGCTAACGTTAACACTATAAACAAACTTCACCGCGGTCGAGTGATCGTGAGTATAAACACAACGAGGCTGTGACGAGACGGCGTGATGACATTTTGTAGTCTCATTTAGTTGTTTTTAGTTGTTTAGTGTTTTATTAAATGATGCAAAACATATCTTACTGCATAACCTACAGTACAGGATTTTTGACTAGAAAGTGATTGTTTCCAGGCATTGGCTGCACAAGCCCAATATAACATTAAAGTTCCTCCATGTTCTGCTGTTTCTAATTGAGACTAACGGAAATACCACTTCAAACGATACAGAGACACATCTGCTTCTCTGTTTATTGTCTTGTCTTCGTTTAGTGCTTTTTTTATATATCCTGAAAATTGAATGCAGATGTAGATTTGGATAAAAAGGACAATCGTTGTCCTTTCTGATGTCTTCTCCTTTTTGTTTGATTTCCAACTCAATTAAATATGAGTGTCGTAAGATGGCGTTCTTTTCTTTGGCTGTCATTGATTATTTTTATTAACAAAATTGCTTTTTAAACTCAAACAGACAAGTATACTGTCGCCAAGAACAGAAAAAGGCATTCGATATCTTCCTTTGTGAGAAAAAAGGACATTTGTGAAGTCAGTCAGTCACAGATGTTTAGAACAGAAATAATTTCATTTGGTATTAATTGGTTTATTGACAGCAATGCATACGTTTATGGGTCTGTCATTTCTATCTATGATATCACTTACATCCTTGAAAAAGCAGCTCTATCAATACCCCAAATACATGTTTGTCCATTATTCATTGACTTTTGGTGATCGCAAAGCCTTCCACTGATTGGTGAGAATTTTACAGGAAGACATTGTTTTGCAAGAATGCACAAAAATTAAAAGAAAAGGGGACCAAGGATCCAGAGGTGAATTATGTTCAATCTTCTATGGTTGGTTTGGAATTCAGATCAGGGTTATTGACGACATGATGGAAATATTGCAAAGTTTTATTAAATGATGCAATGAATATATTATTATTATTTATTATAATATCTTTAATCCCAATATGTCACTTCGGGCCAGGCTTTTTGAAATAAGGTGTAGGGGCCACGGATAGCCTGCAGTCCAAATACACCTATTCTATTATAGGCGTGTTGCAAACTTAGCAGAAGATGGTTTTTGGGTCCGTGTCTGACTTTTTGTTGCCAAACCGCATCCAAACGACCCTTTTCAGGTCCGAGCATTTATTAAACTTCAGTACTACAATGACTGTCTGCTGCCCTAGCCCAACTCAATAATGGTCCAATCTCACAATAACATTCCAAGTTCTCCTGTTTTTAATTAAGACTAAAGGAAATAGCACACATCTGCTTCTCTCTTCTTTGTCTTCTCTTTGTTTGGTGCCCGACACTCCAGTAGAAGCTTGAGCAACGTTTAATTCTGGTGCTTTCAGTCCTGTCTCCTAAAATACAACAAAATTGGGTTGTGAGTTACGTTTTGAGGGCTTAACATTTTCTCGTACATAACTATCGCAAATAAGTTTCAAATGAGTCCGTGGAGGTGTGAATCAAGAACTTTTGCTGCGTTCTTTCACTTTTTCTATAATTAGTATGAATTATAATTCGTTGTTTTTTCCAGAAAACTTTAAAAAAGCGTCACCAAATGATTATTTAAGGATTTAGGCCTATGATGAGTGGATGCCCTCTCTGCACTTACAAAATGTCTCTTCCATAAGAACAAACATGTGTCTTTGGAGAACTTGGTGTTGGTATTAAAAGATTAACAGTAAATCCTCATTTCACATCGATGTAGCCCTGATGGAAAGTGAAGTTCCCTTTGAGGTGGGATCTGTCTGCTGCTGCAGTGAGTTTGATCTACTGTGCAAGTGACTTACAATCTTCTTGAATCAAACCATGTGACTGTAAAGCCAAATACCTTCGTAGACACCACATGGATTTGGCTCAGCAGCAGTGTCCAACCTAAATCACATAAACGACCAATGTCCCTTTGCAGGCTATTACTTAAACGTCAACGTGTTCATGTTCACAAAACCTGCCAAGAACCACATGCAGATTAGCATCCATCACAAACAATAGTACGTGTTTTTGGTTCCTGCTTTCAACATAAAGCTTCTTATTGCATTACGCAGGCAGAAATAGGTGCTCTAATCATGAGAGCAAGAGGCTGCTCAAGTATAAACCAGCTATTTAAAGTGACTGGTCTTCAATCAACTATGTTTGCAGAGAACTCCCAGTATCAGTAGTTTTGAATGTGAAAAACCAACAGATAGAAGGCTAATAGTGCTTACATATGTGTCCAGACCCAGTCAGGCCATATCAGCTCTACACAGACTCACTGAAACATTTGACATTAAATTCTTTTTTCCATAGTGGAGAACATTGAAAATCCCCCCAAAACAATCAAAAACACCAACAAACTTAATTTAAAAACAATCATTTGTAATCTTGCCTTAAGCACAACAGCATCCCAACTATTTGGTGACCTGCTTTCTCATGCCCAGACTGTGTTTGTGAAGGTAAAGCTGGTTTCAATCAGTAGAGAAATTAAGCCAAATCAACGTGCCTGCTCTAAAAATTCACCCTGGACGCAGACTCAAACGTATCCTTTTGTAACATGTGAGAATTACATAAATCCTATTCACAGCAGATTATAGGTTTTTTTTCCTCCCCGCTTTCTTTCAGCCAAACGGGCATTTCGATGCATTCCTCACTTCTCGCCCGGCTCGTTCCCATGAGAAAGTCTCAGCCGATGCTTCTGACACCATAAAACAGCCACAGAAGAAATGCCATGAACAGCACCAGAGTGTGTGTGTGTGTGTTGAAAAAGAGAGAATGTGTTTCTGGGAATGTGACTGTGTTTCAATCCAATACAGTGATGTCCTCTGTGATACTGTGGGAGCTTTTTTGGAAGTGTAATGCTGAGCAAGAAGAAGCAGCAACCATGACAGTGCTTTAGTGCATATGTGCTTTTGTGCTTTTGTGCTTTTGTACTTTTGTACTTTTGTGAGGACCAATTAAAGAACATTTTTGGAAAGTGAGAACATTTTAGCGGGTGCTCATGAGGGCTGTTTGAAGGCTAAAGCTTGATTTTTAGGTACATTTTTAGATTTGGATGACTTTCAAGGCATTGGTAGTTCAATGCTGTTTGCTTACTGGTTGTTTCGTAAGCTGTTAGCGGTTAGTTAAACACACCATCCATAAAAATAAAAGTGAGTTGGAGAGCAGCAGCCGAGAGCTACGCAGCAGTGTCTGTACTGGTAGTTTCATAAGCTGTTAGTGGTTAGCCAAACACAAGAGCAGCAGCCGAGAGGTACGCAGGAGTATGTGTAATGGTAGCAGCGTTAGCTGTTAGCGGAAAGCAAAACACACCGTTCAAACATGAAAAGTGAGCCAGAGAACAGTGGCCAAGAAGTACACAGCAGTGTGTAAATGGACTGTACTTGTATAGCGCTTTCCTAGTCTTTCCAACCACTCAAAGCACTTTTACAATCTCCCATTCACACCCATGATGCCAGGCTAACCATGCAGGCTAACACCTGCCCATCAGGATCTACCTAACATTCACACACATACACACCCATAGTGCCGGGGATCAAACTGCCGATCCTCTGATTGAAGGACCCTGCTCTCCACTCAGCCACCAGGGTGACTCTGTACCGGTAGTCCCGTTAACTGGTCAGATCAGCCGTGGACACTCACTGGCTCGCTCACTCACTCACTCACGGATGCACTCACAGACACAGGCACGCAAGAACACATGTGACTGATTGCATGATCCTCCTGGCAGTGATACTAATGAATCGAGTGAAAGAGTTGAAAGAAGTTCAAATTCTGCCTACTTTCTAACCTCCACACCGCCGGCCATTTGCTGCGTGAAAATGGTGTTATCATCGATGTGATGGCATCGCAATATTTTGCTGGTTATTGATTCATTCACAAATTGTAGTAATGTTTGTTGCCATTACCTGATATAAAAAAAAATAGCAACAGCCATTAAGCATGTTTAATGTAATTCAGGTTCAAATAATATAACAGACACATACACACTTTATCCACCACTTGTGAGCGACATAAAATGTACAGGCACACAGGGAACTCCGGGTTGCAGAAACAGTGGCGTCAGAGAACACGTTTCCATGCACCATATTTATCTTTTTATCTGGGTTGGACGTGTTATGACTCTATTTGACACCATGCAGAACTTTTGTTCACAGTTTTGTTTCCTGAGCTACTGAGTAACCTGATTGGAAGAAGGAAGTCTATTGCACCTGCTCGTGTTTGATCTTTGCCACCGCGAGGAAGTCTGGCAGCAGAGTGACAGTTTGTCGTCAAGGCCGGAAATAGATTTGTCGAATCAATCACAACAACCAGATGAAACATGTCTGTGCACAAACGAGTTAAACATGTTAATTAATGAGCTTTAGAGGTACTAGTAGGCATATTTCTGAACTTTGGAGAGAGTGAGTGCTTATGTTAAGCTATAGCTTATTATTAACGCTGAGCCCAAGCAAGAGATGTGGCTCTCGTCGAATTTACGGGAATAAACTAAATATGTCCCAAAATTTAGAACGATTACTTTAAAAAGTGAAGAACTATTTACGAGACAATATCCCATGAAGTGAAAAAGAGACCTGTCTCAGGTTTTTGGATTCCCCGCAAATGAGAATTGCTGATTTACAGTATTTTCTGTTTCAGTACCAAATGATTTCTCCTCAGTGTACCACATTCTACTACGAGCGGACATCGTCTAAGTTCCTGTTTGTAGTTGACATTTGACATTTGTAAGCAAAAAGTCGTGGCAAATATGTGACATTCCGCCACAGACAATAATTCCCTTTTTAATTGGGAAAATCCCACGAGAGAAAGTGCTGAGAACTGATGCTTACAGCTGACTGGGGTCAACTGGGTTTACCTTATGGCCAGCTCTTCATCCATTGGCTCACCAGTCTCTCCAGTTGTGCTGCTGTTGGCAGTGATCGTGATGGTTGGATATGGTATCTGCCTGTCGGGGGTTGAAGAGAGGACAGCGGGCAGCGGGAAGTGGGCTGCTCAGCCAGGCAGAGATCCAGCAGTGTAGGAGCCAACAACCCGCGGCCTAACCCTGTCCCGTTTTGCCCTTTCTGTTCGATAGAATACATTCATTTTACGCCCAAGAAATTCAGCTTGTTATCAAACAAGACAACTGTTCAATACATGCAAAATCACCTGCCATAAAAGAGCTTTATAGCGATAACCTTGACTCTTGAATCCTGAACGTACTCCCCAACAGTATTGTTGCAAAGAATCATTCCAGTTGTTCTTGATTACAATTTTCATTGTCCATTGTACCAAAATGGTAAAAATGAGTACCAAAGAAGGGAAACATTTTGAAGTTGAGTCAGAGTTGAGTTCTTTCCATGCATATGACAGGACTTCACGCACAAGCAAAATTGTATACATTTTCAATACAAATGTATCTTTAATTAAAACCTAAAAATTCTAATAATGATAATTATTGTTAATCAAACTATCATTTGATTGTTATCAGTTGTTTGTTTCTGATGACCTCTTCCATCTTACCAAAGGGTAACCTCTGATTATGAACTTGACCTCAGGAGCTTTCCCTTGGAAGTCATAAAAGATGATTTGACGACTCAAACAACAGCTGAGACCCTGAGGCAATCTCCCAGCCAGTCACAACATCAGACAGCACAGCACTGTTCCCACACACTTTGGACAGTCCGGGTTGACACAAAGGAAACAAATGTGACACCCTAACAGTGGTGTCAAGTTCTGACGTGTGCACCAATGGGAGCTGAGGGAACTTGTGGAAAATTGCCCGGCCTCACATAAATACACAGGAACCAGGTGACAGGTGTAATTTTAGCCCCCTGTAAACAAACATGGCATGTGATGTCTGATTGGATATTCATTTTGACGGGCGATTTTATGATTGGTTGATGTGACTGTGCACCTTCCCCACTAGAAACAGCACAGTTCTCTCGCATGTGAACACTGTTCTGTCCTTTCCTTTTGACGTCAGATATCTCCCAAATATATAGTCTTGTGCATTGTAAAAGGGCACAACAATAAATAAGACAGGGAGATATTTGGAAACTATGTAGAACAGGTAGCTGCAGACATAAAGCTTTGCACAGCTTGTCAACATCTTGAAGCTACTTTCACATTTAAATGCAGATGGTTGTTAGCCAGCTGGTTTTAGTGGTAGGTCAGTCCAACACTTTGGTCCAAATTTAAAATATCAAAGCAACTATTGGACACAATTTGGTACGGACGTCAATGATCCCTAGAGAATGAATCCTGCTGACTTTGGTGATCCCCGGTTTTTCCTCTTGCACATTTGTGGTTTTGAGTGAAATATTTCAACAGCTATGGGATTGATCACCATGAAATTTGGTACAAACATTCATGTCCCCTTCAGGATGAGTTGTACGAGATTTGTTGATTCCCTGACTTTTCATCAGGTGCCATCATAAGGTTAAAATTTCACTACGTCCAATACTTTGGTTAATGATCAGATACCTGCAAAACTACATTCCCATCAGCCTCAGCTGTACGTTGTGCTCAGTACTTGTTAGCAAATGTTTGCATACTAACACGCTAAACTACAGGGTGAACACGGTACAACATCATACCTGTTTATCATTAGCAATGAACAAACTCTCACCCAGGAGACCGCTGTTTGTGTCCAGTGCAAAATTAAGAGAAAATGTTGACATTCTGTCTCGTCAGTCGCTAGTCACGTGACTCGTTTGTCACTCGCTACTCATGTAAGTTGTTAGTCAGTCAAGTTAACGTCAACCACGCTCTTTTCCAAATCTAACTAAGTGGTTTTGTTGCCTGAACCTAAACTTCCTGTGAAGACCGAAGCGTTCCCTGAGACAATACGAAACTGATGCTAGAGAGGTACGTAGAGCGAAATAAGTATGTTTAAATATTGTGTTGCAGTCGTTTGTGTGCAGAAAAAGCAATAGAGGTAGTTGTTGAGAGTTAAAAAACACTTCTCACTTACGCCAAGACCTTAAGTACAGTCCAACAAAACCACTAGCATGGCTGCAGGGTTTAAATCTTGATTTTTCTGGTGTGAACAATACAATCAAAGTGGGAGACTAAAATCAGCTTTTCATCTCCTGATTCATCACAAGTAGATGTATCCAAGACACAGACTCATCCTGACTCATCGCCTTCTTTACTACCACAAACGAAAACAAACCTCAAGCTTTGTCTGGTTTAAAACAAAGAATGTTTAATGGCTGACTTATCTGATGTAACCCTCCACAGCTCACACCTTTTACTATCACAACACATCTTCAGCAAAAACACTGATTCTCAGATCAAATATCCAATGGATTATTTGTTCAAATAATCATATGTGAGACCATAATCCCTGAAAACACAGACCAGGTTCACATCCATCCTCCTCACATCTCAAATTCCTGGAAGATTTGGAGGACGTCTTACTTGGAAACATAAACTTTCAACTTTCGCCAGACTCTGACTGGCATGCCACAATCACTCAAGTGGCATCACATGAGTACCGTACAGGTCAACAGGCGGCTCTACTGGAATCTTTTTTATGCTGTGACCGCTGTGACGTCATGAAACGTTTGAGAAGCATCCTTTGAGCGGTTCGTCTCTCTGACTTGTGTTGTGTGTGTGTGTGTGTGTTGACGGCTTGGACCATGTGAGGTGGCCTGGCCCGCCTCCCCCTTCCGCTCTTTGCTGTTGATCCCCAGGGCAGTGGCTGGTGGGGAGCTCAAGCCAACATCCCAACATGTGGCAATGTGTGCACCACCGCCCTTTAATTAATCTGCGAGGCACGTGGCACCCGGGGTAAGCAGCAACACAAAGCTGCTCGTGGCGTGCTGCGCCAAACGAACTGGAAGGAATGATAAAGAAGCTGCGTGGGGGACCTTGAAACACAAACATTTTGATTTGCAACCTCGTTCATGCTCACTGTCCTTTGTCACAGGACATGCACAAATGAATTTACTGTTGGACTGAAAAAGTTTATTTTAAATCTCTTTTGATCATGCCATTGCACTTCTGAGGTTTAGTGGTAACAAGTCACAAAACCCGATTGTTTTTTGTCTGCCAGGTTTCAGTTCACATTTTGTTGTCGGAGTTCCCCTGACTTCCGGCATTTCTCGGAATCAGAATCATGAAGCAAAAACTGTACTTTCCAAATAAGTTATATTCGGGTTATTTTACATACTATTAACAATCAGAACAGTCATAGTAGCCAAAATAGAGCAGTAGACCTTTAAGAGCCATATATTAGAGATACATAGACGCAAAGTGAAATTATTTAAATACATGCATGTATTATTTTAACTGTATTACCAATACAGACAAACCTCGATTAGCATCAGTAACTTCAACAATTTAGATATAATTGTTGTCAATGAATTAAAATACCTGTCAATCAAATCTGTAGCAGATTGCATTCCTATGTTTTGAATTTTGATTGTGTTTTCATTCATCTTTGGATCTTGGATTATTCCTTTAAATATTTAAATTATATAAGCTTAAAAAATGCACTACTTTTCTACTCTACACTCTCTACGGAGAAGTTCCAGTTCGAGATTTAAAAGAATCTTTACTTGCCAACAAGGCGGTGATTCAAAAAAGTTGTGGTTTCATATAAGTGGGTGGCAGATGGCATCAAGGGGGTTAAGATGCTCAATGACTTTGAAACTGAAGTGAGTCACCAAACCAACACTGGGTGGGGTGCACGGCAGCTCCAGCAAGAGACAGACTTGTGGGGTTACTGTAGACTGTCTGTGTTGGAGGAAATGGCTCGCTGCTGCAATGAGATTGATAAAAGAGTGCAGATGATATTTACTTAGAAGAAATGTGAGGGACAAAAAGCTGAAGGCATGAGTCATTTTAGCCTCCAGCAAATACTATAACTGTCATTCATAGGCAACCACCTGCTGTTTGATAATTCTTAAGACATTCCACCTCTTACTAATCTTGCAGGTATTTCATTGTTACATGAAGGGGCAGAGGATGGTGCGACAGGAAAGTTGAGTTTCTGTGATTCAGTTTTTCAGGTATGAAGTTACTACCGCACCGCTTCCTGTACCAACCGAACGCTAAGTCAGTGATGTTTGGTGGCATTCCTGATGTATCACTACTCACCCTTCAACCAGTGTAACACAGAAATGTTTTACTTTGAGTTGAAAGATAGATTACTATTGAATGATGCAAAATTATAGAGCAAAGATATAAAAAATGTAAGTGGTAAGCCGAGAAGTGTTGCAACTTGGGTGTATTTCATCCAGAAGATTTCCAGTTAAGAGGGAACAGAAAATAAATTTGTCAAATGAGAGCTGACAACGCCTTAGGAAGCAAAATTAGATTTCCAAGTTGACACGATTCACGTAAAAATAGAAAACCAATTGATGTTGGACATAAGTTACAATGCCATTTTTTTATTTTTATTGTCCTCATTGGTTCGTCAAGTAGTTAGTTTACGGAGATGTGATTATTTAAGGCCAGAACATGTTCCTCAGATCAAGTGATCTTTAGGACGCTAATATTTTAAGCACACTTACATGTTTTAAGGTTGTTCTCAAAAGGAGTTGGATCAACCAGTAAGGCTCGTTTGATGCTCAGGCATTAGTTTGACAAAAGTGCGAGCGCTGCTTGTATGCAAATCACGAATGGTGGTAGTGTCAGGTTTCTCAAATAGTCACTTGCATACTGCAGAGAAATTAAGTCCTACGGGTACATTAAGAGAAATGTCAAAATGGACAAAAAAGGAAGCCAACGAACAGTTTACACCTTCTGAGAAGCACAAGTCTAGACCTGCCAGACCAAACCGCCCCAAGGAGGAGAGCCGAGATGGAAGCTAAGCCAGCTACTCCACTACCAAGCCTACTGCTGGTTGTCTGATGCCCATTAGCCAAACAATAAGATGGACGTAAGCAGCGAGAGATCTGGGACTGTTGAGCCCACATGTTCACAGAGAACTGGCTCTGTCCTTCATCCGGGATCAAGCGGAATTTGACGGGCGAACAGCAGGACAGAGAGCAGGACTTCGGTTGAACGAAGAGGTTTACATCATGATGCTTGGTGCTCAAACACAGTCAAAGTTGATTGACAATACTTTCCTCATGTTGAATTTTTATGTGAAGATGTCTACCATATTATCTGCCCAGAATTGTTTGTTGCCGTTTACATTCCTTATGATGGGAGGAAAGAAAAAAGAAAAACCTCACACCACAGGAATCTACCGTTTGTTTTGCTAGTCATTCATTTGTTGTGTTGAAAACAGGCGGCAACTGAATTTCGTTGCGCTGCATAATAATAAATGATCATTGAAGCCTTAGTGAGGCAGATCACAAACAAAATTCTAAGTCCAAGAAGACGGTTACAATGACGAGCAAAGACGACGGTTTTCTACAAATAAACAGGTGAATTTATTTTTTCCAAAAACATATTTACATTATGTACATAAACACACCCCCAAAAAAAGCCACATACAGTAACGTTAACACTAGGCACAAAAACCTCAGAAAAGGTCGCGTGCAATGAGATCAGGCGTCTCTGGCAGTTATACAGTGTATCAGTAATCTCTCAGCAGAAAGGCACACTTCTTGGTCACAACAGACAAACACCCACACAACATACAGTAAACACACACACACACACACACACACACACACACACACACACACACACACACACACACACACACGCACGCACGCACGCACACAAACAAACATAAAAATACTGCATCTAGGAGAAATGCATTCAACATATGCTTCATTATGGGATGTGCTCAGATAAATAACGTTGGTCTTGCAGTGCTTCCATTTTCCTCATAAATAAAAAATATTTTAAAATTTACAGTACAGCGACTACAATTGTTGGCAGACGTCAACTGGCACAGATCTGTATTCTACATCACTAGTCGCACAAGGAACGTTCTGAAACTCCTCGGGCCATCGTAACACATTTCAGGACAGCCCCCCGCTTCACAGCCTGCACGTTATTTTTCCCGGCCGGACGAGTCCTCGTCTAAAGAAACCACCAGAAACCTTCCAGGTGCGGTTAAGAGTCCAGTCGAGCCCCCTATCACCGTGCGCTGCTCAATCTTCCTCCTACGAAAAAAAAAAGTGCTGAAATGACGAGAAGGCGGCGCCTCTCCCTGATCCACATTGGGTCCCCCATGGTGATGGTGCATCGGATGTTGGAAGTGCAGAGTTGTTAAATGGCCAGCCTGTCAATCAAAACACAGGTTTCATTTACTTTGACTAATCGCACACACGCGCCGTTCTACACCTTCTCCTTTAAGTTACAGTATCAAACACAATCCAAGAGTATTGTGACAAGACATCCAGCATTGTATCGGGTTTCGTACCGTTTTCTTGGCTTCACTTCCCAGCCATCACGACATTTCACGAAAGTTATGGAGTCCCCTGGTGAGATTTCAATTGTTGCAGGATCTTGGGCACAGAACGTAAACCTGTCAAAAAGAAATCTCCGTTAACGTTTGTCAAGAAAAAGAAACTCACGGGCAGTAGTGGTGGTGTCTAGACAGCTGCTGCCGCCCACCCCCTCCACTTTACTTACTTCTTCTGAGTTTCTCCAGCTTTCACGCGAATCCGCCGGACTGCCAGCACAGGTTTGGGAGGCTTTGCGTTCCAGGCCCAGAAATTCTTCTTGATGTTCTTCCACACAGAGTTCCAGGTTTCGGAATCTCCTTCCCAGCTCAGACGGATCTTCAGCAGGTCGCCGATATCCTGCTCAGTGAACACCAAGAAGGTGTTGGTCAGGTTCAGACCGATGGTCTCATCATGGCTGCGCAAAACAAAAAAGGTGGAGGAGAAAAATCGGGTTTAGAAACACAAGTTCTAGCAGCTGTGCGCTAAAGCAAACCATTAAAATTCTGCATCGAGGGTCTAACGCAGACAGAAGCTTAACAATCCGGGATGCCAGTCTGACTACTGAATTATTGCCGTGTCATGCGTCTACTGACAAGGTTGTGACAAAGACTTCTAAGGGAACCGACTGGAGTTCCTCCCCTAGTCAGAGCTTTATGTACATCACATTACTGGCACTTTGAAAAGGTCAGTCCAAACTAGATTCCAGTTCCAAATTTATATCACAGCAGTCTGTGTGCTTCTAAATATCTCGGGCAGTGCAGCTGCCAGGTTGCCGGTGCACTGGTGGTTGTCACGCTAAGTACTTACACGTCAACAAATATGTTTGCCGTGTCATTATGGGCTCCGTACAACTTGACGTGGAAGGTGGGATCTGCGTTGTCTGCCTGTTTTCTGTTGAACACGTGCATCTTCATCTGGTAGTGGTAGCCTGAAAAGAAAAAACAGTTAATGTTTAATGGGATTGTGTACAGTAGTAATAGTTTACAATGGCGACTGGACTCTTAAAACATGTGGAGGTTAAAGATAAGAAACGCTGTGATTGAGTGATCGTAGAGTTGTTTTACTCGAGGAAGTAAAACATCCTTATTGGCGACAGATAAAACTAACCAAGACTCACCTCCGAAGGGTGTGTCGGCACGCGTCTTCAGGTACATTTTAGTGTTGCGCCTCTTGCGCATCTTCCGGGTGTTGTAACCGATGTTATTGCAGCGGTTCTTGCGGCAGCTGAGGCAGATGCCCTTCTTGAAACGGTCTGGGCCGGTGCACTGGTAGGCGAAGCTCATGTGGTCCTTTGTCATCAAGGAGTCCACGAACAGGTGCACGGCGCGCTCATGCTCGCACTTCATCACCTCCATGAAATCTGGAGAGAGAAGGGAGGAGGAAGGCAGGTTAGACGGGATGCAGTTAAAAGATAACCTTCCTAAATTTATAAAATGGATTAATAGTGACAATAGAAATGGGATAAACCTAATAAACTAAGCAACGTAGTGATAAACATCCTGGTTTCTGCAGATGACAGCTGGGGTCTACAAACAAAGAGCAGTTTCTCATGCACTTACTTCCAGCCACTGCCAGCACGTCTCCCAGTGCACAGCCGGGCTGCACGTCACCACCGTTGGGGTAGATGTCAATGTCCCCGATTGGCTGCTGGATCCCAATGCTCACACCCAAAGCCTCTCGCGTGTACGTGTGCAAAACGTCCACAAAGTCAGCGTCGTCCGGGGAGAGGCGCTTCTGTTCCTCTGCACCCTCGAACATCGGTCCTGCTGGGTCCAGACCTACCGTGAAGAAAAGGTGGGACAGAAGGTCAGGACAATGAGGCGGCACAAATCTTTTTTAAGAGTGTTTTTCCTGCAGATTCATGTCGCGCTTAAAACGTACCGGTGATTCGGCCGATGGTCCCTCGCACTAACATGCCAGCGTAGCCTGCTACGTGGGCGCCTAGACTGTAGCCGATCAGGTGCACTTTCTCCAGAGGCAGCTGCTGCTCGTCCTGTTGGGAGGGAACCAAAAAAAAAACCAAGTTAATAAAGTCGCAACTCTCATCAGCAGCTGCCTCCATGAAGGCTAAACCCACACTGAACAAACCCTGGATTTCCGCCAGTGATGAGCAGTCGTGCCTGCAGCTGAGCCAAGCTCAAGTTAACCCGGACAGAATCTACAGACAGTCGCTTTCATGCAACAGCGCCTCCACCATCTGTCTCAGTTGTAAACGTGGACAAAGAGCATTTCACAAAGACGAACTAAGTGGCAGGGTGCCTGAATCTCTCCTCAATTGCGGCCCAATTATGCGATGGTCCTGCTGAATAGAAAAATGATGGTCTTTGCCTCAGACGCATCAAAGAGACCCTGATCCTTGTTGGAAAATAAATATCCTAAGCCGTGAAGACAACATACCAGAATGAAAAGGAGCTACTGCCTCAGGGCCTGACATTAGGATGACATATGTAGCATAACATTTCACCTCCTCAAAACACGTTTTGGCAGTTCTGTCATGTTTACAAAATGGGCTGTGTGATCCCTTGAAGCACTCTAACGAGAGAAGGGGGGCAGCTTTCAGGTATTTGGCTGCTCTTCTGTCACGCAGCATCGTAGACTTCTCTGCCTCAGATGAGGCACTACACCTTAAGCCATTTATAATAATAAACACGCCAAAATATGAGATCCGATTAGGTTTCTGGCCTGCATCCTCAGCAGACCACTCAAAAGTAACGTACGCACCTGAAGCCAGTTGATCATGCCGGCGATGTCGAGGCCGACATCGTGGGTGTGGTTGACCGCGTCGGGGTACAGCTGCTGAGCCAGCGCTATCCAGTCGACGACCACCACGTTAGCCTCGCTCTCGCGCTGCATCAACGCGGAGACCAGCTTGTGCATCCAGCTTTCGAACATCCCGCTCATCTAAGGGAGGGGGAAAAAAAAGAGAGAGGACAACGGGAGTCAGTCAGTCAGCTTTAACCTGGTGAACTCTCGGATGCTCCGCGCTCGAGTTGGCTCACATTCACGTGATAAATTCCAACAATCAAAAACGCGCTGTGGTTGGACTAGAGTGCCATCCATGAGCCCGGATAGAGAGATAACAGCAACTAAAAAGAATTTGTGCTCACACGTACCGTCCAGCCGTGGATGATGAAAATTGTCTTGGCTGTGGCGTTGAAGCCACACGCCTCCAGACACTCCTTCTTGCCGGCCTGCAGGTAGCAGCCCTCCTGGTCCAGATCTAAACTCTTCCTCATGTTGTACTTGACCCCACCATGGAGAGGCTTGCCGTCTGTTGACAGTTCCTCCAATCCAGCGTCTGCACCTGAAGGGGAAAAAAAACAAAACAATTACACTGTATGTCAAGGTTGCGTCGAGGAGATGCTCAAATTTACTCCATTTCCCTCCTGCTCCTATGATGCAATATATTAAAAGAAAAAAACAACATGGGGAAATAAAAGAAGATTTCAACAGCAGACCAAAAAACATTCAGCCAATCATGCTTGATGTGGGATCGACACAGCCAATCAACTTGCTTTTGCAGCGAACATGCGTTACAATAACGCAGGTTGGCTGCAAGTAGACCGAACCGGAGACGCAGGCGCAGAGTAGAATCTCACCTCCGCCCTTCTCTTCCTTTATTTCAGAGACTCTCAAACACACACAGCTGCTGCCAGCTCGTGTCATTATATCCGAATTTAACACTCAGGCCCGAGGCTAAAACGGCTCAACTGAGGCGTTTGACTAACACAAAACGGGAGGATGCTGACAGTTTATCCACATCACAAATTATTAAACAAATGTCGGTAATAAAGCCCAAGTATTGGCCTCATCGTGTTTGATGAAGGAGTGGGGTGGATGGATTTAAACCAGTGTGGATTAACCCCGCCGCACCGAGCAGACACGTCAGATGTTCATTTAAATGAACTCCACACACTTTTGGTAGCGGGCCACACAGAGAGGAAAAAAAAGAAAAAACTAGTTCAGCTGGCGTTGTACCCGTTGGTGAAGCGGTCTGCGGTAAAACGCGGATTCAGCTGGACGGTCAAAGAGACAAGGTGTGTGTGTGCGCGCGCGCGTGTACTCCGCATTTTGCGTCAAGACTCCCGCTGCTCCCAAAAAAGGACACGTCGCAGTCCTGTCGCAGAGCTCCATCCCGGTTCTTCCGGTGCGCTCAGCCCGCCACACTTGTTCTCTTGCATGATTTCGCCTAATAATGTAGATTAATCGAGCGGGGGACGTTGGTACAAATGTGAGGGAAAGTGAGCTTTGGGCGACTTAATACATCGTCCCATTCATGGCTTCCCCACTAGCGCGTGCCATGTCTACTTTCTACACCTGGTGTTTAGATTTTGACACTTCCGTTTGTGAGGCTGGCAAAGAATTAAAAATGATGAATGAATGAACAATGGACGCAGAGCCGCGTCTTACCTTTAAGAACGGTGTTTTCCCCGGCAGCTGGCGAGAGGAGCGTGGCGGCACACTGTAGGAGAATCCACAGCGTAAGGGCTGCGGGGCTCATTTCTCAGTCACAGACAGAGTGTGGCGGAAATAAAAGCACACTGGGTATAAAATGCCTTTCTGTGGTGCCGGTTGGTAGCGCGGTAGGTAGGTGGGTTTAGTTCCAGTTAGGGTATTTAAAAAAAAGAACGCGAAGGAGCCCGGTGGTTGTGCGTCTCTGGTGGTGCGCGTCCGTGAGATGTATAAACTTGCACCAAGTGTCTCATTAGAGTTTTAAATAGTTTCCCCCTTCTCGGTCATCTGATCATCGGCTGATCTATCGCGGATCTTATTGGTCAAGCCCCCGTTTGTTTACGTTGAAGGGCGTGGCAAAGCTTGAATGAAGTCGTAGTAGGCTCACGTTGCGCGTGCTCCTAGAGCCCTTGTGAGTGCGGGGCGTGACGCAAGCAGCAGTAAAAACGGATCCAGTTGCTCGGTGTTCGGTATGGCCGTATGAAGGTCATGGCTCATACCTTTAGATTGCCCTGTACCGGATCCACGCGGCGCATGGGAGTGGTCGTTAAACAGTTAATGAGGTCTCACTCTAGGTCTTCTTTTTATTTAATATTATCAACAACAACAATGTGTTACGTGGGAAACCCTACGGATATATGGGAATATTTAAAAGGCTCCGACCCGTGTGTGTGTGTGTGTGTGTGTGTGTGTGGTGGTGGGGGGACAGAGAGGCTTCCTCCCCCTCCTCCTCCACCCTCCGCCTGGCGCGCTGCCAGCCCATCAGCTTAGCTCCACCGACCGGTTTCAATTGATGAGGCGAAGAATGGGCGCACTGACGCAGAGGGTCTGCGCTACAATAACGCCACTGTTTTGTGTACATACATCAGCGCCCGCTCCGCTTCCTGAAAATCATGTCACCTGCCACCGCTGCCCCCCCCTCACCCTCACCCTCACCCTCACCCTCCCGGTACCTGCCATCCAAACAAAGCAGTGCTGCCGGGTACAATGTGCAGTAGGTCAGTGGGTTTGACGGCTCGGTGAGACATAAACACGCCGAACTGTTTCCTCGCGCACTTTATCATGGTAACTAAAGAGTTTCTATCTGACTATCTATCGATCTGTCTGTCTGTCTCTCTATATATCTATCTTCTCCAGATTGCTGTTCCACTATGTTTCTTGTCATATGCATTATTATGAACAAATTCATAATTTAATTAAATCACCTATGCAGCACAAGAAGGAACAAGATGCAAGTACAGCAACATTGACACAGGAACGTCATACCACTTGACATGTGTGGTGTACACAGGGTGCAGATGGTGGTACATCCTGTACACCTTGTCATATTGATATTGTCTGCCCAAATGCGTCATCGGTGTATTGACGTGTGTCCCTACAATGGTAAATCCAGTTTCTCACCAGCATCACAGCGACTTGGACCGACTGGACTAGAAATTAACAAAAGTTGTCATAAAGCCAGCATCAAAGGGAGGAGCATGAGAGTGTGGCGTGATACAGCAGCAGTGTCCAAAATAACTTCTCCTATTTTTACCCATGTATATTAATAGACATACTGTATGTTTTTTTGTTTTTATTCTCAAACAGAGCAGAAGGGTGATCTATAGAGGGCACTGGAGTTCAAGTGAAGAGATGATGCAACGCAGCGTCATGCGTTAAAACAAAAAGAAAGGAATGCATCCTGCTCGCTCGCTATCCTACAAAATATTCACTTCATGGATTTCAGTGATCTCTGGAGGGCGGTACTCATTGCTGGATCCCAGGATGGGGTGTGCACTCCGGTATTTGACATTGTACTGTTCCCGTCCTCGAGCACACACAGGACTTTAGATTCCAATGAACTTATCATTTAAATAACATTCAGTCCTGCCTCCCACTGGTAATATATACAGCAACATGTTGTTCTACAAGGGTTCATTTATGACAAAACAGCTTGATCACACCATCCTTTTATTCCAGTTCATTATTTTGACGTCAGAGTGACAACAAGTCTGTAGTTCTTCAGAAAGAAAAGAGCAGAACTCAATGACTTGCCAGAATTAGTCTGTTGGACTGAAACAGTAATATTTACTCCAACGTTAATGTTGCTTCTCGTGCGGGGTTATTGTTATTCTTTCCATCCGCACACGTCAGCCAGCCGCCCGGTCACAGAGCCAGTTTGATTCTGCTCTGTGCTGACCTGTCCGGATTTTTAGCCCCACGACGTCAAGACCCAACAATGAGACACTGTGAAATACTGTAATACACCTGCAGGCTGCTCTGTGGGGAGAGCAGAGAGAGTAAACATCTTTGTCTCACTCACCCCTGAAGTTATTCCCGAAAACTTCATGTGTAGGCCTATGTGCTGTGAAGTCAGAGCAAAGTTTAACTCTGTAATTCTTGGTTTGTGCTTAGTGCAGAATCTTCTAAAATCCTGTAAAACTGTTTGAAGCAACTGTACTTGTGTGTAACCCTGTCATCATGTTTCTCCCTGCTGTCCCCTTTTAATTAAATAATGACCAATGACCTGTATGTAGTTGAGTGAGACTACATGAAAGCATTCATTTTGATAAATTCAGCGTAGATCAAGGCTTGCAGGGATCGGTTATAATTATTTGTTAAACGTTATTTTAATGTCGAGAACAATCAAGGGGTTTTGCATAAAGGGTTTTTAAGGTTAACAGGTGGTGGAAATTGAACACATGATATGTAGGTCTGACTATTATTTATATAGCCTACTCAGAGTGTGACATGACATTCAGGTTGGCTATATTTGTCTTATAAAGACCTATGAGCTATGTTTTTAAAGCCAATCTTAAGTCAATATATATATATATATATATATATATATATATATATATATATATATATATATATTTATTCATTCATTTTATTTCAATACTGCTTCCCAGTCAGCCCTGTGTACAGATATTAAAGCAAATAGGCTAATAATGCCTCTTTTAGAGAAAGGGTTATCAATATATTTACAGAAATGGAGCGCCATCAGTTGGCAGTGAAACGCATCTAAGTACCTGCTCACAGTGATGGACAAGGAACTTTTGACTAATACAACTATTAATAGCGGATACTTCTTTAAAAACTTTGTTTCGAAGGGACTCCTGTCAAGGTCCCTGAGGAGTCACCTATAAGCCTCTTTTCCATAGACACGTCTCAGACACCCAGCAGCCAAGACGACCACAGCATCAAACCTGAGACAACAGCGCCACCGTGTGGACGTGGGAGCAGCGCACCGGACAGTGACACAGCAGGGAGGCGGAGGGGGCCAGACCGGATCCTTCATGAGGGAAGAGGGACAGCCAACCAACCCCGGCTTCTCTTCTCTTCACTCATATTATTCTGTATTGCAAGCCAGGGAGCCCGAAGAGGGGGCTGCGCTAGTGTCCGTAGGATGTCCCGTCATGAAGGTAAGAACAGACGTCGGCACGGTGGTGCGAGCGAGTCGGTGTTTGTGATTGAAAAGCGTTGACAGATCACCGCTAGCTAACGTGAGCTAGGCTAGAATGTCTTGTTTTGAAGCCCATCCTAGCTAACGTTCGCTAGTGGTAGCAGCAAGGTTGCAGTGTAATTTCGTGGGGGCGCATTATGGCGGACACAACAAAATGTGTGTCAAAACAAGCGGACCTTGCGGTTGACATTTATGTTTTAAGGAAATGTAACGTTACAACAGTCGGCGTTAGGGGACCAAAACAACGCTGACATATAAGCGGAAGAAGCTAGTTGCCGTTAGCTAAGTGTGCTAGCTAGCCTACAAGCTAGCTGGTGATGTAGGTTAACGTTAACGAGCTGGGGAGCAAGGGGGAGTGCCGAGGATAGGAAACGCATGAGAGCAGCGAATCCCAGGTGGTGGTGCTGGCGAAAGGGATTGTCTTTCGTTCATGTTAGCTTGTTCTAGCCTCCTTCCTACTCAAAGTTGGCCTTTTTAGATTCCAGTTTCGCAAGCTAACATTTAGCAAACCGACACTTAACCTCGTCCTTGTGGCCAACCTTGTTGGCTTGAAGTTCGTTGTTGGTGTCAAGTAAACGTGAGCCAACGTTGTCAACAACGCCAGATGGGTTGAGCTCACCATCCGGTAGAAAGTTGAGTTAGTTAGCTCGGTGAAGTCTACCACAGCTGTCTTGCTTGTGAGCTAACAGTTAAGCTAACGGTAGCTGGTTTATTCGTTAAATAGTTAACATGTAGCCAGCAGCGAAGGTTAGTCAGGCCCAAGCGGCCTTTAGTTTCCATGCCCGTGTTGTCAACTTTGCTGTCAGCAGTCATCAAGATATTACATGTCTGAGATGAAACGCGGTCATTGTCGTTACTGTCATTAAGGGTTTTGCAGCCGCTGCACTGAGCTTTAACTGCACGCTCGCAGTGAATGGAGACGTGAGGGAGTTCCGACAGCCTGGTGTCATACAATACACCGGGACTGCACGACTGTCTGTCCGAGTCAATCAAGAACGCAGAGGGTCCCGTTTACCCCACGTGACACGCAAAGTTACACCTTTTAGATAAAGTGTTGGAATGTGTTGGAAGGACTGTTTTATGAATGAGCTGGGTGTTGTAAGAGTATTTTTATTAAGAGGTGAATGGGACAGACATTAGTCAATTAGTCTGTTAGTCACTCCTGAGTAAGAGGATTGCCACAGTTGGTTCATACATGATGCCATGCAGTAAATACACACCGTGGGACGCTTTCACTGTTCAATTGTAGCTAGACTGTGTTTCTGCTCCATGGTTATCTTTTAGGTTGCCGATGCTGAAGATACTTCCTGTGAATACAGTTTTGAACGTAGCCTTCTTATTGTGTTACAATCAAACACCTCGCCCACGTCTTGTCACCACCATGACAATAAAAACAAGACTGTAACACTTATAGTAGAATGTGATGTAACCCAGTACACTACCACAGCACCACAATACGAGTTCTGCTTCTGTCACGGCCCGAAATTAACACTTAACATTACTGTATATGGAAGTAGTATTTATTGTAGATACTATCTTATTGGATCATATTATATTTAGCAGGTGTTCATGTTCTGTCTACCACATTCATGCTGCCCTTTTTCTGAAGCTTGTATTCATTGTCAACCATTCATAAGAAATACATTTCCTGCTTAAGTTTTGATCCGACTTGGTTCAGGAAATCCCAGTTAAAACCTCTAATGTAAGGCCTAATAAGAACAGAGAATACATAGTAAATAGTTTATATGATCTACATGTGTTAGACAAAGTAAAATCCATCATCTAACCTCTCTTTTCTCTTGTCTTATCCCCCCCCCCCCCCCCTCAGGCGTGAGCTGCGATGCATGTTTAAAAGGCAACTTCAGAGGACGGCGATACAAATGTTTAATCTGCTACGACTACGACCTGTGCGCATCGTGCTACGAGAGCGGTGCGACCACAACCAGACACACCACAGAGCATCCCATGCAGTGTATATTAACCCGAGTTGACTTTGGTGAGTGGAGTTGATGTTCACATACGCTACCTATGCAGGCTGTGAAAGTGTGAATTTTAGCCTCATGAGCTGTCTGTCATTCAGTATTATTATTGTTGTGATTCTTGCCGTTTGGTAGCACTTTACTGCGATAGACAGATGTTGATAGTGCACTGGCAATCGGGCAAGAAAATACAGATGTTGAACACAACGTATTCACCTTGTGTCGCATCTCTACAGTTCAAAGATGAACCCTGAATCAGACGCACCGTGTCTATAAACTGATTCTCAAAGTGGTTCATCAGCTCAATGTCGGAGTGCTTCTGAGTCAGACGTTATCGTAAGCCGAGTATCAACAACGAGCTATCAAAAATAAGTGTGTGCGTGTGTGTGTGTGTGATGGTTTATAGACCAGTTGCAAGACTGCCGTGGCAGAGTATGCAAAAAATAAAGGGAAGGAATAGCTTAAGCCAGGGATTTCAAAGTTTGTACAGTGACTCACAAATACAAATTTCTTGGCGTGTAATCACTGGGATGAGCTTCTGATACAGGCAGTTTTTTTAAACCACCCTTCAGCGGCTTTATTAATAAGTTGAACTGTTACAGTGCACGTTATCTTTTGCTGCCGCTGGCTTTCGTTTTGAGCTGAGCAGGCTGCTCCAGAATGGATGTGACCCAAACAGCTTGAGGAGTTATTGGGCCGCTGATCTGGTCCATCTCTACGTGTATAAAAGCGATTGTTGTGGCAGCAACGGGGATAGAGACAGTCCAATCCAGACGTGAGGTACATTTAGTTAACCATTAATAATTGGTGAACTTGATCGTACACTAGATGTGATATCATTGAATGGACCGTTTCTTTTGCTGTTGGACGACTTCCACTGTTGGTTCATACATTGGCGCCGTGAATTCTGTTGATGTTCAGCGTTTCACACGTTGGAAATTCTGTTATACAATCTGTTGAGGAAAGAAATACAATATACTGTTGTTGAAAACACAGCAGAAGGTGCAAGCTCCTAAAGAGTTTGTGGTTGGTTCAGTTGTTCACCAATGGTTGATCTCGATAACGGTTTAATGATATAAAAATCATTTTTGTTGGTGTTTTGATGGGGAAACTTAAAAAAACAAAAGCCATCATGTTAGTCACACGTTTTAAATGGACAGTTGTATTATTAGCTATAATTAGGCGAAGCTGCTTTCTTTACAGCTGCACTACTCAGTGTTTTCATATTGACTGCATGTAATGTGGAAGGGTTACCTCGAATTGATGAAACCACAGAGACTTATTACCAAGCCCACTACCAAGCCCGTTAACGTTACACTTGTGGTATCAGCCTCAACGCTGTTTGCAGCAGATAGACCCTCAGTAACTGATCTGCCCGACTCCAAATGGCAGTCAGACACGGTTAGCGGCTAGCTGGTGAACAACATGGAGCGTTCATCGACAAAAGAACCAGATATTTCCCTCAGAACTTGGTGGAGATCATAAAAAGGAGCTAGCAGGGAAGTGAAAATGGTCTTTCATCTACCGAGTGGACACGAACCGTTCTTCAGATGAATGCTGGTGGTGCTCTGTGTATTGGATGTGTGAATAGGCAGCTGTTTACTCACGCATTCACCATAACGACTTTATCAGGCGAGTATGTCAGGGTTGTGTTAACAGCGCCGTCAAACTGCCTCCAGGTTGATTGTATGCGAGTAGGCTGAGAAATGTTCTATTAACCGTTGTGGCCGGGCTGAAATGGTTCGGTTAACTAGCAGGTTCCTGTCCTCGTCTTATTGAACCCACTTATTCATCCATCTTGTCCAAATCGGCTTTAACGGGACTTTGTGTGTGTTTACGTCCCGGTTAAAATACGGCTTCTTAATCTGAAACTTTCTGTTACTGTCAAACGTCCTCCATCTGTGCTCCTCTGTGGGAGAAATGGCGCAATCACAGCACCTGAAACAGACCTTTCAGCTAAATCACTGACACTGAATGACCGCCCCCCCCCCCCCCCCCCCCCCCCGTCCCCAGACCTGTACTACGGTGGAGAAGCGTTCTCAGTGGAGCAGCCCCAGGCCTTCACGTGTCCCTACTGTGGCAGGATGGGCTACACAGAGATTTCCCTGCAGGAGCACGTGGCTGCAGAGCACACAGAGACCTCCACAGAAGTGGTAAGTTGGTGCTGTCGCTTCATGACCTCAAATATTGATTTAGGTTGTCAAGTTATGGAAGCCTTTCAGGTATGAAAGTTAATGATTTTCCTTTTGGATTAAAAAAAAAAAAAAAAAAAGGATGTTTGGCAAATACTTCACCTGCTGGTTTTGACTAAGTCAATACCGGAAGTTAGCTCGGCAACTTTTGATTTTAAACCTTTCAAATACAATAACGTAACACAATCGTGTGATGCTTTCCTCAGTGTCGCTGCTACAACAGAAGCACCAGCAAATGAATTCACCAACATGTCAAACATTTCAAAAAGATCCTGATATTGCATCTTCTCATAATTAGATATTGCATTGGTACAGTATTTATTTGCTGATCTCAGTGTTTGTTGAAGAGGACCCAGCACCAGCTGGCGATTGTTGAATGTGCGGTGAAGTGTGCCGATATTAACGTGTGCTCTCTCTCTCTTCTAGATCTGCCCCATATGTGCAGCGCTGCCAGGCGGCGACCCCAATCACGTGACCGATGACTTCGCTGCTCATCTCACACTTGAACACAGAGCACCCAGAGACTTGATATCCTTTTTTTTTTAAACAGACATGAACGTAACCGGGCTGCTGTATCGATTAGCCACAGATTAGCGCACAAGGGAGGCGTCTGTTCACTGGAACTGACATTTGATTTCATGGCTGCTGTTGTCGTTTAAACTATACTATTTGTCATGCCGTTGTGACCGGGTTGGTTCGATGCGAAGAGGATAAATGTCAAAGTTTAGGCCAAGTGCTCTCGTCTTCATGTTTTCCTTCAAACTCGCCATGATAGGTAGTGTTACGTTACGATGGTTTGTGAGGCAGTACTGATCCAATCTGGATCCATGTTTACCGTGGTACTGGCCTGATTTAAGTGGATTGGATATCTGGAATCAGCCAAGAAAATTGCAATTGGTGCAATGTTTTTTTTTTTATCACCTGTTCTACTTGCACAACGGTGAGGTGACTGCAAAAGGCAGTGACGGTTGTGCAAGTTGTAATGTGGTCTTGTGTTGTTGAATTACTATGGCACAGTGGCGGGCCGTGTGTTTTATACCTGGACCTTCAGTGCTGTCCTACTACAGTTGAACCACCTCCTAAAAACCTCATTATGACGCCACAGCTACGGTTATTATTTGTTTCTAGGGGCGTAACAATCCACGTATTCCTATTAAACCGTTCGGTACGAGGCTCAAAAGGCGGAAGCTTAAATTGTAGGAAATATAATGTTCTTTCGTTGGAGCCACTGCGCTCAACCTGGCAACCCACCCAATGTAACAGACAACGTGCACCACGGAAGAACAACATTGTACTCTGGTGACGCTTGTGTGTTCTGGGAGACACACTATGCTAAACTAGCTTAGCAGGAAAACAACAACAGCAGCACACACGCTGAAAACTCTCCCCGCAGCGTTTAGGCAGCTGTTCCCTACTGATTCAAACAACAGGGCTAAAGCCACACAATCCTCACTTCTCCAGACCATAATTCCTGCTTTGTAAACTACACTAAAGAGCACGAGCCATTCAAATATTATTCACATCAGAGGGAACAATATTAACCATATCATAAAAACGACACAATAGACAAATGAACACAGCAGTAACACTACTGCAGATGTAAAACAAAGCAGTTCACTTAAAGACAAAGTCCATCCTCCTTTGTTTGTTAACAAAGAGTTTTTTACCGCGGTTGGACAGAACATCGGTGCGGGTCAGTTCCAGCCAGAGGTCCTCCTGCGAACGTGTTCGTTGAGTTGTGGAGCCACTCGGGTCTCTCCAAAAGTTTTCAAAAGCACCGTAGCTTGTAAGTGTCCTGCCGTGTTATGCTGTTGTGTTGCTGCCTTGGTCGCAAATATAACTCATTCCCAGCCATAAAATGTGCAAGCAGAGAAGGCTTAGCTGGCCCTGACGGCCCACTACTGATATGGCATCTTATTGTAGCTTTGAGGCTCTGCTGTAGTGTTTTAGCCAATCATGTCATATTTCAGAAATGTGTACACATCCCCTTCAGTCCTTTTTTGAAATTAAAAAGATGTCTGAGTTTGCTTACACTGTACCAGTAGTTGATGGTATTCATCAAAATGCACGTCGGGTTGAAATGGCAGCATCTGTGTTTGTTTGCCTGACGGGAACCAGCTGAAACGCTCCATGTGAGAGGCTGCTGCTGCTGCTGCGGTCTATTTATGGAGCGCTTTGAATGAGTTCTGTTGAGGAAACCAAAGATGAAGCTGAGCTTCACAAAATAGGGCCACAGATAGACACAGAACTAATCTTCGACTTATCATTTTAAGTCACTTTACATGCACAATGCCTAGTATTTGCTGATTCCAGCTTCTTAAATGTGAGAATATTTTTAATAAATGTCTTGGTTTTGGTCAGATCATCAGCTCGGGCTCTGGGAGCTAACGATGGGGCATTTTCACAACATTTTTGTAGATTTAAAAGTGTGATTAAAAAAAAAAAAACGGTGTGTTCCTTAACGAGCAACTTCACGACGAGTCCAGTGGGGTGCGGCACGTGAGGAGGATGTTTCACCCCGGGCGTGGGCTGGGGGGTCCACGCGCCCGCAGGTCCAACATGCACTTCACCAGCAGCACCACAGGGGGGCTCTCCACCAGCCAGAGCTCCTCACAGAGCTCCAACTACAGCAGAGAGGCCATGGACCCCATAGCAGGTCCGTCACACACACACACACACACACACACACACACACACACACACACACACACACACACACACACACACACACACACACACACACACACACACACACACACACACACACACACAGGTGGAGAAGTCGTAGTGACTCAGTACACCCATATCGTACAGCCTCCTGCTGAGGAACCTGATGCAGGTCAGACGGTACAGTCAGTATTCTCTCTGCTACAACAGCAGGAGGTCCGACACGCGCAACACGAGCGCTCAGTACTAAATCAATAAGTCCTAATATGAAAAGCTTCTCACACATACAGATGCAGTCCCTGCAGCAGGCCTAGTCGTGAAGCCAGTCTGGATAATACAGTAACGTGTGGGCTGAGTTGTTGCCGTGGCAATACCTTGTTTATCCCCTATTTGAATTCTGGTTCAATGCTTGGCATTCGCCGTGTCAGCTCCAGCTGTGCCGTAATGAGGGTCCCCGTTCAGTCCTCCTCCCTAATGAGCCCACTACACCTGCTGGGCCGCCGACCCAGACCGGTCGGTTTTCGGCCTAATAGTCTCACCGCCGAGGGCCTTACGGTGCTGAACATGTCGGGTCTTTTGAGTCGTGCTGCTGCACCGTCTGACTGTGGATCAGAGGCTACACAGCGGGCTGGTCTCTGACTGTGTACCTCACAGATGTTAGTTTTTAGAGATAAACAATTTGACCAATCTTACATATTTACTTCTTACAGTAAATTGACAAACGCTAATTCTTAAAAACGTTGTATTATTTGTAAGTACAGGACTGAAGTGAGTTTGTTGTAATCTTCGTTTCTGACACTAAGCCCTCGTCTTCGTTCCCCCAGAGCTTCTGTCCCAGTTGTCGGGGGTGCGGCGTTCGGCGGGCGGACAGCTCAGCTCGGGCCCGTCGGCCTCCCAGCTCCAACAGCTTCAGATGCAGCTCCAGCTGGAGCGCCAGCAGGCCCAGGCGGCGCGGCAGCAGCTGGAGACGGCCCGGAACGCCACCCGGGGCGGCGGCCGAGCCAACGCAATCCTCAACTCCAATTCAGCCGGCCCCAACTCCAACTCCAGCGCCAACCACAACACCAACCCCAGTCCCAACCCGGGTCCGTCTGAATCCAACACGCAGCAAAGTGCACATAGCTCCCAGTTTCTACTCAGCAGGTAGGGACTCCTCTTTCCGCATCTACTCTAAATGTCTTTACTTGAATGTCCCTCGGATGATTGACCTTCACTCTGCAGAGCACTTCTATGTCACACACCCCTCTCTGCTTCGTCTCAACGCTGTTCAATCTCTCCCCCCTCAGGCTGAGCGAACCGCGGCTGTCGGAGGCGGAGCGGCAGGCGTGCGAGGCCCAGTGGGCCGACAGGAGCCTGTTCGTGACGGAGCTGCTGCTGTCCACGCTGCTGCCCGACGAGGACGCCTCGGCCTCCTCGTCGGAGGACGAGGACGACTGTCACGGCCCGTTGCGGAACTTCGCCGACTTCGAGGCCATGGGCTGCGTCGAGGTCATGACCTTGGATGTGGCGCTGGAGAACCTCAACCTCAAGGAGCTGACCCCGGCCACCAGGACGACGAAAACCATGACTAAAGCGGCGCCTGCGAAGAAAGAGCCCCCCGCGCCGCCCCTTTGATGTCATGGCCCCTCCCTCCCCTCAAACCACCATTGATCGTGGCCGACTTGCTGAGTCGGCCCAACTGCCAATGGGATGACAAAAAAGACTGCAGTTCTTTTTGGCTTTGTTTTATTATTATTATTATTATTTTCTTTTCTCAGTGATTGTCATTTCAGCTCTGTTGCGCCCCACTCGACCCCCCCCCCCCATGTCTATTACGTTGTGTACGTTGAATAAAAGTAGTGAGACGAGAGAATGTGAAAGCAAGCGTGGTGGGTGTGTGAGAGAAAGGAGGGAAAAAAAACTATATAAATATATTATAGAAAAAAAAATCTATATGAAAGTTGATAATCAATTCCACATAACCCGCGTTTCCTCTAGCAGAGCGTAGTTAGCCGTTTTTAAAGAGACGAACACGTTACACACACACACACACACACACACCCAGGGAGAGGAGGCAGACAGGAAGCTCTCCGGTAAAACCCGCTGCTGTGTATTTATAGTCGTTCATTAAAGAAGTGCTTGGATGCTTTACCACAACTTAAGCATGAGCTTAAATCACCACGTGCCCATTTTTAACTGCACAGTCACTCGGAGGGGGGAGGTCTTTCTCTTTTTGTTGTTCGGACGCCTGAGTAACTGTAAATGAACGGTGCTGAGTGCCATACCGCTGGCAATGCTGCACCACACACACACACACACACACACACACAGACTGATGGCCGCGTTTGGTTACATTCATGTCCAGTCTCAACCCCCCCCTCCCCCTTGTGTGACATCACCTGTTTTGGGTCATGTGACCTTGCTTTATATCGACTGTGGGCACTTTGGTTTTGAAATGCATATCCGTGTCTATCATTGTACACTACAGATGCTCTACATGAAGGCGTTTTGCGCAACTCTGTAACAAACGGAGACGCAGCAGTGACCGCTTTCAGGCCTTTTTCTAACGTGGAAGAAACACAACCTGGTCTTCACAGCTGTTCTTTTTTTTTGTTTTCCCCCTCTCCCCCTCCCTCTCTCTCTCTTTAAAGGAAGACCAGACACTACCTTCTCAAGCTTCCCGTGATCTGAAATTAATCTTCTCTCCATTACTCATGAATGCAAAGATGACTCTTCATGTGACTTGAAGGAGAGACTCCTGTATTGCTCTTTCCATTAATTTCGCTCAGTCAAAAAAAAAAAAAAGAGAAAACCGATGTTTGTATGCCTCCACTGCTACCTGAAGAAATGCAAAATGTATGTTTTTTGGCTCGGCGAACGGGCCAAACCACAGGGTAACCCTTTCAGTCTGGAGGACAATAAAATGTTTTGGATGGAAATGAACTAACCCAATCCTGCTCTCTGGTTTGTTTTTTGTACTTTTAGTTTTTTTTTTTTCTCAGTTGCTAAGTTTTTTGGTGAGCATGTACAGCATATTGTAAAAAATAAACACCTATCTTACAGGTCACGTTCTATCTCAATCAGTCTTGTATGCTCTTGATGCATGTTTGTCGTTCACATCAGATTAAGTGAGACTTGTTGTTTTTTATCTTTGGGTAAACACATCAGGTCTTTAACACAATGAGAAAAGAAGTGCGGAGCGTGATTCTTCCATTTTAAAAGAGTCAAACGTCTCTCGTAGAGAACATGAACTACGACCACATTGGTCTCATGTGTTCCTCCACAGACCGGGTTCAGACCGGGTTAGTCCAGTTGGATTTGAAGCCGTTGGTGAAACGCTCCACTCGTACTTCTACAGGTGGAGATCAGGACGCTGCTAGAACGTGCTTATACATCGAGGACATAAATATACAAACCTTTGCCGATCTCGTATGAGCAGAACGTACACTGTGCACCACTTTAAGTTGTATTAAGCCATTTAGTGGACCCGCTAGTCATCTGTCCAAGATATATATAGACTTCTTTATTTCAATGGAGTGTAGATTGATGTTGTTACTGATCTCATGAATCTGGGATATCGATCGTCCCCTTCTGGGACGGCCTCATTGAGAGAACGATGCAAACATGTCTTTATGTGCTTTATGGATCCGTGTAATCCCGTTAGTAGACAGACAGTAAATGCAGAGTCTGTGCAGGAGGGAACCAACACGGGATTCGACTTAATGGAGGAAAGAGAAGAGATCCCTGCAGCCCAAAATGTCTCCTAACCTGAGCCCCTATTCTTATTGAGTGATGAATTATCATATTTGAACTAGAAAGCAGCGGATTGGCTTTTGAATTTTGCATACCCAATAAAAGAAGAAGGGGAATTAGTCAAAGCCAGACCTGAAACTCTTCTGAACTCCATATCTTTTTATTTTTTTTATCTTTTAGCCTCCCTGAGTCATAGAAACGGATAATATGAGGAAGTCCATAGGCCTATTAGAATTATTCATATTTCATTACCTTTGGGAACACTATACTATTTATATCAAATAAAAGAATCTTAGGCCTGTTTTCCGCTGGTCTCCCAATATTACACACACTGGCATAGGTGACCTGCAGCTTTATTATTATGGGTTATTCTGAGATGGACAGCCTGTTTGTTTAGTGTAGATGGTGTGTGTGTGTGTGTGTGTGTGTGTGTGTGTGTGTGTGTGTGAGAACAAAGCCATCGGCTATGATCTTTTTATTTACTCACTTGTTTATAGACGTGCACATTTATGTGCCGTCTGTGATTTATTGGGTGTGATTATTGCATATTTTGTGGCTGTTTTCGTTTCAATAACAACTACTAATCCTTGAAGTCTAATTTCTGTCTCCATCTCACATTAGACAATAATAACAAAGTCAAGTTAGTGAAGACAGCTTCGTGATTTCAAATATACTTTACATTACACAAATACAAATAACATGTCCACATAAACAACAGTCTTCTTTATAGTAAGCCCTATGCCAAGAAACGGTGGCACACTATGACTTTTAGATTTATTTAAACATTACTTTAAAAAAGCATTGAATAAATATGAAATTAATGGAAATAATTAATTAATAATAATAAAACTAATTTGTGTCTTTATATCTTTATATAAAAAATGTATGCACATTAGTCTGTAAAGAAGTGTTTGATTGTCTAAAGACTCATTTTGTTTTTATTTATGTACTAAAATTGTGTTTATTTGTTCGTTGCCTCAGGGCGACATTGTGCCACTTATGTCCAGGTAATATCCTGCTAGTGTGGAGATTATCACTATGACCTTTAATTAATATCTACTGATCATTACAGAAATGGACTCAGGAACATATTATGGGAAGGAGGAACAGGATCAGACAGTTAGGGTCGTTTGAGAGACAATCAGGTCAAGAGTCAGTCAGCAGAGTAACGTGTGTGTGTGTGTGTGTGTGTGTGTGTGTGTAGCTCTGTAGTTTGTTTGCATGCGTGTCAGTGGATGAAGAAGGGTAAATGTCACACTTGAATGTGTGCTTTCTGCTCTCTTATAGGAGAATTATTGTCTGTTGAACGGCTCCGAGGATGAAGAGGAAGATGAAGAAGTGGCAGATGTTCCATGCCTATCCTGGGGGAGAACGTCAGGGTCTTTCCAGATGAGACACACACACACACACACACACACACACACACACACACACACACACACACACATTACTCTGCTCACTGACCTAATTGTCTCTAAAATGACCCTAACTGCCGGATCCTGTATGTTACGCTAATAACGTGTTCCTGTGTCCATTTCTGTAATTATGAGTAGATGGTCAAGTAAAAACAATGACTATGGTCATAATTATTACACATTTATACACATTTTATGACTACATACCACAAATCACCCCCCCCTTCCCCCTCGAAAGAGTGTGCAGGAACTTCTCACGGCTGTTGTCCATTAATTCCAACACAAGAACCACAACTAAAGAAGTGAAGACGGACAGACGGGCTCTACCTCTCACAGAGCATGAGCAATGTTTCTGGAAACACTGCCGCGGGGTTAAGGTTTCCATTTCTCGTTGGTTAAAGATTCAACCGACATGACATGGAGGCCATTATCCCGTTGAGCTTATAAATGGTGTCACTTGCTGTGTGCCAGCGCCAAACCGGCATTTTTCAGCGTTACTGCAGAGACTTCTTAAATTAAACCCCAGCACGGGACACAGTGCTGGGAACTCAGAAGGGAAGTCTGTGCCAAGTCGCTGAATTATTATCGGGAGCTCTAACACCCTAAATCACAGCAGCCTGAAAAGACCTGGCACATTCATTCAGTCTTTAAGGAGGCCGGTTGCTGTAGGAAACCAAATGCATGCAAAGTGTGTGTGTGTGCGTGTGTGTGTGTGCGTGTGTGTGTGTGTGTGTGTGTGTGTGTGTGTGTGGGAGGGGGGAGGAGACAAAAAAAAAGAATACGGAGGCTAGCAATTAAATATGGTCAAGAGAACTTTACCAAATAAAACACATTGTTGGATCATAAGTAAATCATAATGTTTTGGATCAACAAGGTATTTTTTTCCCATATCCGTCCTCAAAAAGTGCAACCACAGCACTTCAAGTACGTATTTCACTACTTTAATATCTAAACAGAGTCGCTGTCTTAAAGGGCCAGCGTGTAGCATTTGGCAGCATCTAGAGCTGAAGCTGCAGACTGCAACCAACTGAAACTTCTGTGTGCAAGCTAATGTGAGCAACAATTGTTTTCAGGCGATTTATACACGAAAGAAAACACACTTATTAATATTATATCCCATTTCGGCCAATAGATCCCCCTCAATGCTACACACTGTCCCTTTAATAAATCTGCAGTGTCGCCTTTAAAATACAAGTTTGAAAAAAGCTCGTCTTGGACAATAGTTCCTGGCAAATTGTTCAAATCATGGTCATCCCGTGTATATGATAAGACAATATATATATATATATATATATATATATATATATGTTGATAGAAAGCTAGATTATATCATCTTGCTGCACGTGCACAGTGTGCGTGTTTTAAAAGATTAATAAAGCAACAAAAAGGACAGTAAAAATAACTTCCCATGCAGTAAGCATCATTTCCAAAAAGAAGACACACAACTCAGTGGGATTCAGGTATTCTTTGTAATTTTAATTCCCATCATTTAGTTTAAATGCAGACATTTTTTTTTTTTACTCACTAAAATCTTAAATAAAACATTACAGTACGATATATGCAAATCAGAAGAGTTTTAAAATTTTGTAGAAGCAGGCTACAGGTTCTTTTGATATTTGTATTCATTCGTTTATATATATATATATTTTTTAAAACGTTTTGAAGGACCGGACAGTTAAGATAGCAGTAAACAGTAAAAAGACAACACAGAGCTTGTAAAGCCTGCAGGCCAGCCAAGGAGCACTTTCTATCACGGATACAGACCAGAACACTAGAGACAGCACAGCCACATCCAGATGAGGGTCTGAACTGATGCGCCTCCACCGTGAGGTGGGTGCTGGTTCCCACACGAACAGGAGAGGGCGCTATTACACCACCGGGGAGCAGCTACACGACCTTCACAAGAAACTTGCTTGTGTTGCACAATTCAGGGAGAAAGAAATGGCCCCTTCTGTTTCTCTGCGATGAGGTCACAAAAAAACGTTATACGCAATAGAAGCGCAGCGACCCCCCCTTTAAACGGCGTCGGTCTGATCCCGATAAGCTGACACGGACGGGTCAAAAACGGGGAGGGGAAAAAGCGTCGGACCGCGCCATCTAGCGGCTGCGTTCATAGTCGTACCGAACCAATTGTTTTGAACAATTATCGCAACTATGACCTGCACAACCAATGGAATTATTGACTTTGACGTAACTATGTTATAAGATAATTAGACTCATTTAAAGGCCCTGAAAACTTTTTTTAATTAATTAATTAGCTTCTTACAATGACCGATGGTATCCACCATTGTAATACATCATTTTCCGTCAAAGTCGGAAAAGATTTCGGTTGAAAGATATATCGTTTTTTTGCGGCCTCCAGACTGGTTTGAAGTGGGCGTGGCTCTGTTGGGAAAAAGGTGATGTTTTTCGTGCACCAATCAGAGACATTTGATTCAGTCGTTGGGTTGTTTGTCAAACCAGATTAGCTGACTTTCCAGCGTTTAACACCTACCGATCGAATCATCATTATTTAATGCTATAAAGAAACACGTAATATTTTTTAAAAAAGTTTTCAGGAGCTTTAACGTACGAATAGCAACGCTACTTACATTCTCTTTCATGTAGCATTAGTTACTTTCATTCAAATTTGACACGTGACAGTTTGAGCCGTTACAATCGGATGTTTGGGAGACCATTTTTAGCCTTTTAGCCTATCAAGACTGAGAATGCGTGGAAATACACACACAAAAAATAAATGACAGAGTGAGTTACAAATGGAGGGAGGGGGGGGGGGGCTGCAAGAGCACGGTGATGCAGCACTAACCAGATTTCTGAAGCATGCTGGCAATATTGTTTGAGTCTTTCATCAGCTGAAGTATGGAAGATAAAAAAGGTTTCTACTACTGTCCTAGACAGCAACATATTCTGCGCATGAGCAAAAGGGTCAAAGTTAAAGATGCCATGTTATTAGGTCGTAGCAGTACGTACTAAAACACGGCTATTATTTTCAACATGAATAAATGTTATTTTGTTAGCATTCAATGAGTTTTTAAATTGTACACATTTGAACCCACCAGCTTCGTGCAGCCCCCTTCCCCCCCGTGTAACACACACACGTGTGAAGAGTGAAAACGGTATGAGCTTCAAGAGTGGTTTCCTGCCTAAACAAGCAAAGAAATGTCCTCACAGTCCAGTTATCAGTTACCAAGTTGAAGATTTAAGAGTCTCTTCTACAGAGGCTTCGCCTTCACAATTTGCGACCAAAAGCGGTAGGGAAACAAAATTACAAAGTGTTCTTCCATCTAAAAATTCCAAAAAATAAAAAATGGGAATTTCAAAATCCGACCTATTGGCAACCGACACGTCGATCTACGTGTCGGACGAACGCGCCGGGCTTGGAGGAAGCGTGGCACGTGGCACGTGGCACTAGCGACACGGAGAGATGCTCCAGTGATGAGAGCGTCTCTCCATCCAGTCCCTGTTCTCCAGTTTCCCCCCCGACCCCCCACGATATTGTGCACCACAGTGTTCCGGAAGCTCACCCGGGTTAAAACTCAGATATGGTAGAAAAATATAGTCTTGATGAGATTTCTCTTGTCATTCTGAACGGCACCCACACATGTAGTGTCAATGCGTCGTAGTAGCAGTGTAAAGTGACAGGGATCAGGATTAGAACCACTACAACAGACAAGAGTCATCGCACTCTCTCGCTCTAGACACTTCGAGTTACTTATGTTTTTACTTGCATTTAAAAAAGAAATTAATTGTTAATAGTTCCATCTTTCATTGGCATCATTAGGCAACGGTTTTTATTCATTCCAGATACTCTACAATATGGTAACCATGTAAACACCACAGTACTTTATTTGACCGTATCTGCACAAAGTAAAACATAATGTTACAAGGCAAGTGGCTACTTAAGCATAGATTTGTTCATGAGATAGAGAGAAAAAAAAGAAGATGAAGTTGGAAACACGCCACAGGAAACATTTAAAGAAATAAAGAGACCTTGCAACACCTGGCATAGAGTTTGTTCAAATAGAAAAAGAAAAAAGCTTTAGACTTTGTTCTTCTACAGGTCAGGGGACCTTGTTAAAAAGCTGGTGATGATCAGTACTAACCCCCCCGATACCCGCTTCATTCAAAAATATTGATCCTCAGACAAAAAGTCTTGTGATATTTCTGATTTCTTGAGCCCACGATATCTCCCTCACCTTTAGCACTTGGACTGAAACGCACGTGATCAGCAGACTAAAAACGCTTCTACACGCGGCCCGTTTTGAGGAGCTATGCGTGTGTGGGCCGGGGGTTTGAATCCCCTTCCTGTCCACCTCTGCATTAACTGGCTGAGTTCTATACACACACACATGATACGAAGCGTTTGATGACGACGTCTGACGTGACGAGGCCGACCAGGGGTTCGATATAACGCCGAAGGCTCGGTGGCTACAGAGGCTTCGTAGACCCGGCAGACCTGACGAGACCAGAATGTGGACGGTCGTCGTTGGCTGGCAGCCTTCGATATGAGAAACATGACTCCAGTAGCTTATTTTTTATCTTTTAAATGTGAAAACAAAAAGGCAAACGGCTGAAGATATGTGAACATTGTACGGGACCTTGTCGGGTGCGTCTTTTGTCTCTGCGGCGCCTAAACCTCGTTCTGCTTAAAATCTATTTTGAATATCGCCCTCTGAACATTTTCTCAAGAAGGAAACGTTGAGCTGAAGAACTTTCCAACAATACTGTTGAATTTACTGTTGCCGTAAAATCAGAAGGAAGGAAATATCTCCATTTTCCCTGCTGAGAATGGGTTCGTTGAAATACCTTTTTTTTTATTAATACACTTCTGCACAACTGGCAGTGTGTGTGTGTGTGTGTGTGTGTGTGTGTGTGTGTGTGTGTGTGTGTGTACTCTGGGATGAAACACACTGTATACTATGACATCATGAAGAGCCCCTTCCTTCCTGACTACGTTAAAAACAAACCGTGACCCCCTTCCCCAAAACTCTTTAGGACAGTATTTACAGTACAAATTACAGTATATTACATCATTAAAAAATATGAGATCCGTCTCTAAAAACATACAGGAGCTCTTGACAAAGAAAAAAAAAAAATCAACTCTTTTAGCAAATCAGGTTTCTGTGGTATCATGTGGAAAAAAAAAGAAAAGGTAGCAGAGTGACAGTCCCACCAGCCCTCTCTCTGAGGCGTCCTTTCCATTTGGCCCTAGTTGTAGCTGGCTAGTGTGTTCAAAGGGAGATGATGGATGGGTCGGTTTACCACACGCACATCTTTTCTTCTTCTTCTTTTTTTTTTTTTTTACTTTACTTTAAAGCAAGCCGCAATACAACAAATCACACTCAATCCAATACAACAATATGTACAGGGTTTGTTTTTTTCTGGCATTTTGGAACAATAATAATGAGCACTTGACCGACTATGCTACCTGGCATTGCTGGTAGAATGATTATAGTTTTACTGCAGTGTAGGTGCGCAGTCTTTTTTTGTTTTTTAAACTCATGATTTTGTGTTTGTTTTTCTCGTTTTTTTTTAAAATGATGAGACAGAAAAGAGTTACGGAAAATCTCCCCATTATTGGCACAGCCGATTGAACGGTCGGGTGAAAACACGTCGGCTGCACGCTTTCTTACGCGCCCGAAAGAAGAGAATAAATACGAACCGACCCGAGTGAGGCAAAAAGAGATCTCTGGACTACGGAGCCAGGCAGCACAGGAACCAACCCTCCTCACATCCACAGTACAACCCAGTCTGTCTGCTCTGCTCCCTCACCCTTTCCCTCGCTTCGTTTCCCACCGTTTGTACTACCCCCGACACTCGAGCTAGGATTTTTTTTGAACCCGAGTATCCCTCTCTCTCTCTCTGACTCTCTCTTCCTCCTCCGTCCTCCCTCCCAGCCGAGCGTCCCTCAGACGAAGGGCAGGATGCCGTAGACGAACACAGCCATGACGGCGGCGCTGAACAGGCCGGCTACGGGCACCGTGACGAACCACGCCAGGAAGATGTTCCTGAAGAGGCGCCAGTCCACTGCTTTCTTGGAGCGGATCCAGCCCACGGCCACGACCGAGCCCACCTAGAGGTGCCGAGGAGGGGGGGGAGAAAACAATCAGCAGCAGCACGGATCACAACGTTTTAAGAAGGCAAAGTCAAAGACATTGAAGAGCTGCAGGTCGTTCAGGCTTTTCTTACGCTGATCATTTCAGATGTCAGCTTGTGTGTTTTCCGTGTTCTGTATGTTTAGCCGTTATTTGTCCATCTAGCTCTCCATTATGTCTGTGGCCTCTGGCTTTGCCATTGAGGGTATTTCATATTAAAGGGACAGTCAAAACGTATTGTTCCTCTTGCCTTCAGTGCTAGTTATCAGTCTAGATACCTTTGGTGTGAGTTGTGTAGTTTTGGAGCTATTGTCCTTCTCTCTAATACTATGGAACTATATATGGCACCTGTGGTGCTCACAGCGCCAAAAAAAAAACCTAACTAACTCTCCACAAATCATGACCCGGTTACTCAAGATGATTCAAATGTCTCTACGGACAATGTGTCCAACACTCTGCAACTAACACCAAAACATGATATCATATGTTACAATAACAATTTCAGATTTGTTTGCTACACCAATCAATAGAAACAATATGTTATAAGAGGATCACATGATTCATGTGTAAAATCCTTTAAGATAAATATAAGGTTAGTTTAGTAGAATGTTCAGGTAGTTTAACTTTAGCTGGATATTTCTACCACACTTCATCCTGACAGCTGTACCTCAGCAGACCAAAGTGATCCACAGGGAAGTGAACAAAAGGTGACCAGAACAGAAAAGCCTGTGATCGGCCTTCAGCTCTTCGCGACCAGTTTGGGTCTAAAATGTCTATGTTAGTCAGAGCAAGCCGATTTAAAAAGTCACAGCGACCTGAGTTTAATCTGTGTGGACGTCTGAAAGCGTCATTGCTGCTGTCAGACGTCCACACATGAACTCTTCTCTCACCTTTATTCAAGTCATCGAATCAGAACAGTGGCATTCATGTTGGAGGAGACACGTGGACACGTTTCAGTGCGTGGGCGGGGCCACGTGCAGTGACTGTGAGGCTGCAGGTAGGGCGGGGGTTAAACTGGGCCTGCTCTTATACGGCCAAAGAAACACGAGACGCCTTCTGTCCCGCCGGAGACTAAATGTGGAAGGCCAGCAGAGTCCAGTGGTGTTTGTGGTCCAGGGGGTCAGTCTCACTCAAAAGGGTCAGACTAGACCACACTGAAATACCTCCAGGGAAGGAAAGGTCGCAGAAAGTTACTCTACTTTGTCTCCTTCATCTTAGATATTTAGCTTTATTCTGAAAGTGGCCTTTCAAAAAAGCCTGTGTGAAGTGATACCTAAACTCTGTGGTCACCATGTTTATCATATTTCAGGCATGCAGCAGCGTGACCTCGAGGCTGCTGACCGCCTGTAGAGCTTCTGAAACGACGCGTCACTGCACGTGCTCCCACCCGGGGGCCGGGCATCCATTCAGTCTCATCTGCACATCAGTGAAGAAGCCAAATGAAGTGAAAGAGAGCGCTCACTCCGACCTGAGACAAAAAACTAAACGGATGCCCGTCACTGCTCGTTCGCTCTCACTTTCTCTCTGGGAGATGTTTACAGGTGTTGTTGGCTACTTTCTTACTTAAAAGTTACTGCAAGGAACTCGTTTCTGTGTTGATTTTAGCGGCCCCTGAAAGTGGTCGTGTTTCAGAGCACCGGAGTCCCTTAAGAACACCTGTAATTCTACTGCAGCAAGGGTCTGCCAGTCTGCTCCGTGCAGTCCTGGTTCGAAGGATGCAGTGAAGCCGGATCTGGGTTCTGTCTGTGGCGGGCTGGTCTCTGCGGGAGGCCCCGCTGCAGTCTGAGCTGAAGGGCTTTCTGGTGAACCTGCACGGTTTCATATGATTTCGCGCGGAATCCGAGCCGGAGGCAACGGCGACAACCGTAGAGAATAACTATAAAGAAATAGCCAAGCTACTTAAGTGGGTCATATAGAGACATCAGTATAAAATGAAGATAATTACCAGTTTAAAGTTCCTCACAGTAACCTCAATTGAAACTGATATCGTTAAAGTGCTGACTTCGTCCAACAACGCCTGGGCATCTCCCCCGACACAACCACAAAATCAAATCACCACCACAATAAGATATACCTCTAACCATCAGTAGATTTAGCATTTTGGCATGGCAGTTGATTATGGAAGGTTTTAGGGAAGGGATGTGGAGAGTGGGAGGTGGAAATAAGATATGGATGATGATGTTGACGTTTAGATAAATTGATCAGCAGTAATTTAATACCAGTTTTGAGTCTTGTGCAGTTTCCCTTCAGCAGACATTTTGGAAATATTGACCTAAACCATAAACACGATCGTTTCTCAAGTCTGGTGTTGCCTTCATGTTTTCATAGATGCAGCGTTTTCATCACTTAGTAGGATCGTGTCCCCCCCCCCCCCCCCCCCCCCCCATCACAGGCTACCAATTTGAAGGAAATACAGTTTAGGGATTTCTGGCGGAGTTCCACGAGAATATCAGCTCTACTCTTATCTTATGTCTGTCTGTTGAATATATAGTGAGTTAGCTTAGCTTAGCATAAAGACGAGGAAACAGCTCGCCTGGCTCAGTCCAACGAATCTGCCAACCAGCTAGTACCTCCTTTTACAGGAGGTTACGTTGCCGCGGTATTTCTTGGCTGGGAGCAGTAACTTCCTCCATTCTCCACTGGTTGCCTGGCAACTGCTCAGAGCCAATAAAAAGCCCAGCATAGAGCGGCGCGTTAAAACGGTAAAGATATTTTAACCTACAGAGAAATGTGATGAATGAATGTGAATGACTAGATGACGATACATTCTCAACGCTTCCCAAAAGTACGGTAGTAGTAGTAGTAGTAGTAGTAGTAGTAGTACAGCTCTACTATAACTGATATACTGCTCAATATCTAATTTATTTTCGCTGCCGGGGGGGAAACTGCAGGAGAAGTCAAATCAGCAACTTTCGGGAGTTGAGTGATTGGCGTTGGCGATTGTGAGCTACGGGTGAAGCGGTGAAGTGGCTTCACCACCAATGACACCAATACCTTGCAGTGGGTGGAGCTTATTGGGATGCCCACATTTGACGCAACAAGCACTGATAACGCACTCATTACTTCAATGCAAAATCCGCTGTGAAGACAGATGAGTGGAGAGACACAGAGAGAGGTGGAGAGGAGAGGGAGAGAGGTAAATAAAAGAGTGGAAAACAAGTACGGCAGGGGAGGTTTGGGGGGGTCGGGTTGGGGGGGGGGGGGGGGGCGTCCTGTAGCCAAGCACAGGAGGTGAGGACCCAACACACCAAACCATGCCAGTGCTGAGAGGGAAATAAAATCATGGAAGAGAGCTGGTGGAAATGAAACAGAGGATGAGACACCATGTTGATGGGGGTGGGTCAAGACCCGGAGGGGGTCCGCCACGTCTTCCGGTCTGGATCCGAGTTTTCCTGGAAAGAAACAGGGGAGAGGGGCTGCACACTGCTGCGGCGGGTTGGGGAACAGCACCAACTGTTTGTCTTTTAACTTATCCAGTGAAGAGAATCGCAATAGTTTTTTTTTTTTTTTTTTTTTTTTTTAAATCGGTGTAGCCAGGCGAAGGAGACCCGGTGCCCCCGGGAGGCAGTGTGAGCTCCCTATCCCCTGGAAAAGTGCCTGTGGGAGGGGGTGAGAGGCCAGTTAGAGGGGGCCACTCGCTCATACCTTGCAGTGCGTGGTACTGACAGGGATTCCGATATTGGAAGCAAACACCACTGTGAGTGCAGATGCCAGTTCAATAGTGAATCCACTGTGGAGTGAGGGAGGGGAGAGGAGAGGGGGGGGGGGGACAAAGAGACATCCTTCATTTTAATGTCTGGGGTGTGCTGCTGATGGCACGGCCCACATTCATAGTAATACAGTTAGAGAACAGCTCTTTAAAAGTCGGCTCAACACACACAAAACATATGGTAATCGCACACATATCGCTCTCTGAAACACACACACACACACACACACACACACACACACACACACACACACACACACACACACACACACACACACTAAAGACAGCATTTGGATGTGGTTGCACAGACAGCATTGTGGGAGTTTCTGCCTCGTGCCGACTAGGAGAACCTTCGTCTGAAGACGTGTCCCCTGACCAGAACATTATTCACACGTTGACACCAGACCAGTGGGTGGACAGGCAGAGAAAATCATTCTACCAAAATGTCTCCCATCTCCCAAAAAAACATTTAGGCATTCCCTTGAGATGAAAAACTACGGATTATAAAATCATAAGTAAGAGAGAGAAAGAATGAAGAGAAACCAGATGAGTGGGAAAGCAACGTGAAAGTCAATCTTTGGTCGTGAACAGAAAAAAAAAGTCAATAACTTTCACAGACGTGTTCTAATGATTTGACTTGAATCTTAAACTTCACTTGAACCCGTCTGTAACAGGGCGTCTGTCCTCGCGGCGTGAGCAGAAATAATTAGGACCGGTGTGTGATGTCCTGGTGAGCTCGGGGCGGGGGGGGGGGTAACAGGCTGCCCATCTACTGAATGCTGTCTAGCTGAGCAAACAAGAAAGACAAAAAGACTGAGCAGGTGTCATCGAGGAGGTAAGAAAGCAGGTGGATGGAATGCGGCCCTCACTTGTGCTTTTCTTACTGTGACGAGTCGAAAATGTCTTCTGTGAAAAAGGCCGACTCATCAGGAGACAATCTTTCTGAAGACTTGGACAGACGCCACTCACTCCACCGACAAACCTTTGTGTAGCGGGTCAGTTATGTAAGTGTGTCACGCAGCATGAGCTCATCACAAAGAGATCTGCAGCAAGGATGAAAACCCACATTTGTAGTTTGAAAGAGTCGCAGTGCTACACCGGCCCTGCTCAGCTCCCGACTACAGACACCCAACTACACCCACACTTTCCTGTCCTCGCCCCAAACCAACCTCTTTGTCAGATTGATGTGTGGAAACAAGACACCGGAGGAAAAGAGGGCCTTTAGAACGGCGAACCAGAGCAAATTTGTCTTTCGAGACCTGGCAAAACACTGCGCTAGTGATGGAAAGAGGGCGATTGGGAAAGAAAGAAAAAAGAGGCGCATACAGCGAGAGAAGGGGCCAAGGAGGTGGAGAAAATGGAGAAAGAGGGAGAAATAATGAGAGTGGGAACGACTGCGGGAGTCTCGGGAAGATTTAGAGGTGGCACGGCGATAAAAAGCAAGACATAAAGACAGGAGGGACGGAAGAAAAGGAAGAAGCAAGAATAAGTAGTAGTAGTAGAAGAAGAAGGGGGTTAACCGCAAAAAGTAAGAGATTTACAGGAGAGGGCAGGAAGGAACTTGGGAAAAAAAAGGAGGAGGACAGAGGGGGGGGGGGGGGGGGTGCCCCTGGTGTCCCTCCCCCGCATTTGAAGAAGACAGGCCCTCCCTCACCCTCCCTGTTCTACCTCTCCTCATCCAGAATGCCAAACAACTTCCTCTTACCCTGTCACACACACGCGCACACACACACACACACATACACACGGAAAACTTGGAACAATTAGACCGTAATATGCATGCATGCCTGCACATACAGTACATTCACTGCACAGCGACCTGCAGGCGGAGAGCCTCGCTTTCTTCAGCTGACACGAAACACACAAACCACCTCGAGGTAGGCACGCACACACACACACGCTTCAGCTAATGCGTGGGAGGACGAGGGGACAGCAGGAGAGACGGAGGGAGAGAGATCGATCTCAGGGACGGAGGGGCAGCAGTGGTTACGGATGCGTGACGTTCGCTGCTTAGGTTGTGGGATGAAGTGTGCCCTCTGGATACATGAAAGACTACTTATTTATTCAGAGCAGTTATGTAATAAGGTCGAAGGTTGGAAGACAAACAGAGAGAGTATCAGTCCTACTGCATTCTCTCTGCAAAGGGCTACTACAGGGAAAGAATTAGCAACGTGATAGAGTAGGACAAAGTATACAAATGATGTTGTTTAGTAATCATGATATATTTATCATCAAACATTTTATACGTCTCTGGGGAGAAAAATGTTTGAAAAAAGGAGAATATGCTTTCACCTTTGTACTGTCCGTAATCACAAAAATACTATTCACAGAGAGGCCTTTTCAGACGCAGCCGACACAGAAAACCAAAGTATAACCGTGTACTTGCAGGTTCCTTGTGTAGTAAAAGGGTGTTTTGCCTGCAGCGGCATCTCCGTTTGGGAAGCAGAGGGCGGTGAGACTGCGCACGCTCAAGACAATCACCATTGATTAGTCGGACAGGTTTACTACAGCTTAATGTCATCATGCTGCCTCAGGTTTGTGCATTCTGATGCCAGCGTAGTGTGGATTTATGAAAGTCCGTTGTTCAATAACATTTAACAGAATATTAAAAGACATTGTGTGTGTGTGTGTGTGTGTGCACAGAAACACTTACCAAGGACGGCGTTCCACCGGATGTCGAGGCTTATTGGAGGTCCGCCTCTCTCTCTCCCTCGTATCCAGTTCTTTCTTTCTCACTCTTACAATTCTCCATAAACACAGACACGCAGCCCCCGAACACCCACCCACCCGCTCTCCCACGCGGTGCCGTTCTCACCTTGAGGGGGTGATGGGAGTCAGGTCCTTCCCCATGGTCTGGATGACGCGGCGGCCCCACACCCACAGGCCGGCGCAGATGCCGATGCCGCCGTAAAACAGCAGCCAGATGGGGGTGGCGGCGTCCTGCATCACGCCGCCCTGGTCGTAGATCATCCACAGCGCCACCAGGGGCCCGATGGCGTTGCTGCGGAGGTGAGGAAATCGAGTATGACTTCAGACAGCCCCTCTAATATTCACGCTAGACTGAACATCACATGGGTAAAGCCGATTTCCTGTATTTGTTTGGCACAGAAACTTTACTTGTATGTGATCCTATAGGGCAAAAAGCTCATGAGATACATGATCGGGTAGCAGCAGGGGGCAGCACCTGACATCGTTGCCTCCGTGGGCGAAGGAGCCGAAGCAGGCGGTGAGGATCTGCAGGAAGTGGAAGAGCAGGAAGACCTCGGGCTTGTCCTTCTCCTCATGGTCCTCCTCGGCCAAGTCGTCCAGAGGCATGGGAACCGGATTCCCATCCTCGTCCACCCCCTCCAGCTCCGTGGCCAGCTTCATCTCCACCCCGCCCTCCTCCGCCTCGATCTCCGCCTCCGCCACGGCATTGCAGTACGACGAGTAGCTGTCGTAGCGCACCCTCTTCTTGGAGTAGGACACGCTGTTGCTCCTGCCGCTGCCGCTGCCCCCCTCTCCCACCAGCTTCTCGCTGTCGTCGCGGGACTCCGATCGGATGAGCGGCTGCACGGGCATGCCGCATATGGCCGCCGTGTAGCAGGTGTAGCTGTTGTTGCGCCGCAGCAGGCGGTAGTTGTTGTCCGGCTGGCCCGAGTTGGAGCCCGAGCGGTCGCTGTCGTCCATGCGGCCCAGGTGGATTTTGTGGAGCAGGTCCTTGTACAGGCCCGAGTCCTTGTGCACAGTGTGGTACACCTGGCCGTCGCTGCGCACGTGGCCGTCGAAGGTGAAGCTGCCGTTGGAGATGGGGGACTTGAGGCAGCCGTTGGTCATCGAGTGGGTCCGGCCTGAGGGAGAGGAGACGTTCATGAAAGTGGAGTTCAATAGGAGTTTACGGTTTACTTCCCTTAATATACAGAAACTTATCGGAGGCTGAGGAACTAAATGTGAAGCTGTTTCTGTAGAGTTCAGTTTATTAAATAGTGGAATATCCTATTTTGTATAAAAAACCCACTGATGGGTGAATCACGAATTATTGTGTTGTGTGTAAAATGATATTGTGTTGTTATAATGTTGTCTTGTATTGATTAGGGATGTTTCCATTCAAATGTCAAAGGAATTTCAAGGGAACTTTTGAAAAAAAGAAATGCACAGTTTGGTCAGAAGTCGGCGCTATAAGCTACACATGGTTGTAATCTACCAGCAACCAGAGCAGAAGAAGCAGTAGAGGTCACGAACCGGAGACAAAACCAGTCGGCTTGACTGAGGGGAAATAGAGAGACGTCCCCAGGAATCCAAATTGGTCAAGTTTCTGTTGTTCTGTCATGTCAGCTAATATTGGCCACGTTTCGAAGATGAAGACGAGCATTCAAACGTTATGGTGACATCCGAGAAGAAGACAGAAACAGCTGATCAGTCATGTGAGCCAAATGTTAGCTACCTCAGAATGTATCCGTCAAAGGCGTTTCCATAATTCATTTAGCACGTCAACTTTTTCGACTAAAGGCAAAAAAACAAGAAGTAGTTTCCCGAAATTGAGTAAGTTTTACTAGATTTCCATCCAGCTTTTCTAATATAAATACATCTCAGCTTGTAGTTTATATTTCTCTGAAGGCACTACACACATTGATCTGTTGTAAATAAAGGAACCAGAAACACGCCATCTAGAGGAGGGCATTCAAAACGAATTTCAGTCGCGACACAAGATGTAGTTTTGGTTTCTTCCTGACCTCTTAAATGTCACATTAATGGAGCAACAGATATAGTGATCTACTGCCACATCTAGAATCAATGGTGTTTATAATAATGTATATATAATAATTCCAGTTTTACCGTACACCCTGCCATTGGGCAGGACGTTGCCTCCATTAGCCAGGTTAGAGAGCTCTCCGCTGAACTCGCGGGCGCTCCGCTCGCTGCTGCCCCCCGTGAGCGGCAGCACGGCCTCGTCTGTGCCCTTGGCCCCCGGCAGCTCCTTGAAGACGGGGCTCTCCTCCTCCTCTTCGGGGATCTTGTCCAGACTCTCGTCGGAGATCCTGGAGAGAGCCTGCTCCTTCTTTAGGCGACCTGAAGGACGCCAAGCGACAGGGGGGGGGGTTAAGTTCAGAACGCAACTTGTGTTTTTGACACGGCAGACGTCTGTTCTAGTATTTCTGAGAGAGACATTTACAGTGTGACAGTGAAACATGGAAAACGTCAATGCTGGTAGAAAAGAACAGGTTATTTGTAATTAGGGCAAACTATTTTTCAATATTTTTTTTCATGCATGTGTTCAAGCTGTATTGCACTAATATCAATAATAACCAATTAGAAAAACTTACCGTAACATTCCACAAACACAAATATAGCCATCAGCTGATCCAAACTAATCCCAGTGTTGACTGACCTCATGCCCCCCCCCCCCCCCCCCCCCCCCCCCCCCCCCACCCCCCCACATAAACTCAGCCGTCGCCTGTTTTTTGCTTTGACGGATGCAGCGGTCACCTGAATCCTAACAGGCATTCGGGGGTCTTTCATCCGACCCCGGCACGCGACACACAGAGAGTTGCTCACGTGTCGCGGTCGGTTGGAAAGTTCCAGAAAACAATGTGAATGTTACCGCTCCAATAACAGCACTTTTTTTTGGTTTAAGCTCTCTAAATCTAGTAGAAATTAGCTTCGTGTTATCCACATCACTGTGGAAATATTGCAGGCATCTCAGGATTGCAGCTTACTAATTAGCTTGTAGCTTTGTCTTTGGATTGTTGTTGAAGTTCTTATTTATCCTGTTGAGTTCTATTTATTTCTTGCTTATGTCCACCGCTCCCTCAGATGCTCCACCGTTTTATTCAATGTGTCAAGTGTTGTAAAAGCGTCGCCGCGGGTGGATGTTCCCATTAAAGGAACAATTCCTAACCTCCGTCTGAAAGCTTTCTCCACAGCGGGGCTACGATCTTAACCCCTTAGCATCTGGCCGAGTAGCTGTGCGCCTAAAAACATCCAAGTGTCTAAAAGGAAAGGAAGTGGAGCACCGCGCAGAGTTCAGGGGGTTTCTCTGGTGGCTCTTTAGTGGCTCTGGCAGACGCCAACGAGCAAACACATCCGCTGGCATCCCTTGTTTGGTGTCAGAGCGGAGGCTGGGGCTCTGTTGTCAGGCTGGGGTCAGAGTGCTGGGCTTTCAGATGGCGTGAGAAAGACTGAAGACACACACACACACACACACACACACACACACAGATACCTACTTGCTATTTTCCTCCTCATCCAGGGACAGACCAAAAACCAGACCAGAGCTGCACAGATCAGCGACTCAGCTAAAGTGATGAGGAAGATGGCCCACACTGGTAGCATCTCCAACCCGAGCACTGCAATGAATACACACACACACACACACACACACACACACACACACACACATAAGAAAATAACATCTTGCGAGTAGTTTTTTTATAATCCACTTATACTCTCGTCACACCTTCAAAAGGAATCTGGAGCGAGCGCGCGACACCGGCGCCATCGCCCGTTAAGACAGAGGTGATAATTTGATGGTGGACCGGCGTCACACTAAATGAGCAGAGACAGCAGGACACTTACGCGGGGCTCCAGTGTACATGATGGAGAAGGTGTTGATTCCGATGGTGGAGGCGTAGAAGACGGGCAGCGCTCGCAGGCCGTTGGGGACGGAGTCTTCCTGTGAGGGCAAAAACACACAGATGGATCTTCAGGACAGTGACTGAGGAGTCGTTCTTATTGCTGATCAACTATATATATATTAAAGTGAATCTTTTGGGGTTTAAGACTGATGGGCAGATAAAACAACAAGAATAAAGATGTCGCTTTGGCAAATCAAAATTCACTTTTTTCTGATATTTTAAAAACAAAACAATTAATCAAAGAAAAAGAAAAAAGATTCGGCAGATTATTGGATCCCTATCAGTAAATTGTGATTATCGCCTCGTCCTACTTCTGCTGTATTTTTAATCTGTCTATCTAATTTCCTATTTGATGACCAGCCTGCCATGATTGGCCGCTCTAAACGTCCTCCTTTGCTCAGTGTCGCTCTGAGCGAGGGAAACTACTGACTAAAAATGCACAATAAGTTGAGACACGGTTATGTTAGATCTGTCAAAACCATGTGCGAGTATCGTGTGTAAACAGCTGTTCATTAACAGGGTCACCTACACAGAATCAGATGAATATACAGTCAAATAGGAAGGCAAAAACATTTCTTTATATCTTTATTATTTTATCGTTATAGTATGTGTTTTTGTTTTGCAACGACGACGCCAAGCATAGAGTACATATCAGTCTAATAAAACCACAACTTCTTATTGGGGTCAGAAGTTCAAGATGTGGATACAGTGAAAGAATGCGACGCGGTAAAACAATTGACTCTTGCACAACGCGTGGTTTACTATTATGAGGAGTCTGAAACGCGATATGACCGACCCACTGAGCTTTAAAGTCTGTGAAACGCCGCCTTGAAAAGCAACAATTCCTGACGGTATAAATATAACAGAAGTGTTAAATAGTCCTGATGCAAATAGCGTGCGGAGACGGAGATGAGTTTGACCCAGCTGCATATAAACATAAATATGACTCATTCATACGTGATCCTGCAGCCGTGAACGCTCAACACTTTTCTCTTCCTGGTCTGCCACAGATTGCCCGTTACGTAACAGCAAATATGCGGCTGTTGCCAAATCAAATAGATTTTTAAAAATCTGTGCTGAAGTTCTCTGGACAGGTTTGTGTGGACACGTGCACACTAGACTCTATTTGCACTCGTGGACCAACGACTCACTGTGACCCTGCACGTCCAGTCAGTGTTGTTATTTAAAGGCTAACGGCCTGCGAGTTCATGAGGTCTGACGTGTCGCTGAAGCAGAAATACGTTTAATGAGGAGGGACGTTTGTGTGAGAGACAGTGTCGTGCTGTGAGCCCACCTTGCTGAGGATGAAGTGTCTGATGAGCAGGAAGAGGAGTCCAGACATGAGTCCAGAGAGCAGAGGGGAGATGAACCACGACGACACTGGAGAGAAAAGAACAGCGGACCACAATCAGCCATTGATACAGTATTGATGATTACTACTTTTTGTTCCCAGATTTTTTGGTTTAACAGTAATTTCCCCAAATGAGTTTCAACTCTTCAGAAACAGGTAAAACCTTTTATTTCTTTTTAAATCAAGCTGTGCTTCATACATGTTTTTCTCCCTCTATCTGAGTTTATTTTACCATTCAGTATGTGAATGCATTGCATGCTGGTCTATTGAGACTCTTAAACGGAGGAGGAATTGGTGACGCTTGTCTCCTCTGCTATGAATCGCTCTCTGTGTAAAGGGCTCAAGGGAGTCGTCCTGGCTGAAAACAAGCTGGTGATTACTGTTAATGCTTCACTGTAGCTGCACTGGAGATATCTCAACATGGCAATATTTAGTGTATTTTCAGTCATGTAAAGAGTCGGGTGCGGACACAAGGACAAACAGTAAACAGCAGACAGGCTGGTCTCCTAACCCAAACCCCCGGCCATTACCGATCTTGACGAGCTGCATCCACTGCACGCCCCTGGTGCCGATGGCCACCAAGGAGAAGCCGATGGTGGCGCCGACGATGCAGTGAGTCCCGGAGATGGGCAGCTTGAGGAAGGAGGCGATCAGCTGCCAGACGGCCGACCCTGTGATCCAAGCAGAGACACGCGCATCTCAGAAACACTTTCATATCTGATCGTCAATGGTGAAGTTCTGGAGCAAAGTATTTGTACTACTACGTTTTGTTATTTGCGTCACTGGATTGAAGACAAAAAAAGTGCTGTTTGAAATGCTAAATGGCTGCTTTCGGTATGGACTGTTTGTAAAGGTTTTGGCCCCAAGAGAACCAACCTCAAAACGCCTACGCGTGTTTACTGTAAACACCGTCATAAAAAGACCTTGAATCTGAAATTGCTAAACGAGGTGCGGTAATTGCAGTGCTCTCCACATAGGGGATTATACATGACGGAGGAAGAGTTTGACAAACAGTGAAAGCCTGCAGCAAGAAATGTATCTCATAGTGAGGAAACAACATGAAGAATAATGGAACATTTTTCGAGACATCATTGATTTATCAAGACAAATATGCCTGTTCACACTATCTTTTCCCGCAGGTCAATTGTTATTATTTGGATAATATGACCTCAGAGTCTCATTGTCGGGCTTCTGTGAACCTGCTGGGTGCATTGGAAGCATTTCCCTGCTGTTATCTAATCAAATGCAGAAGTTCAAACTGCTTCCTGATTCTGTATGAACAGTATGCCAGCGGATTATCAAGAAGAACTGTTCAATGTTTCCCCAACATTCACTAGCGGTGGCCGGCGGCACGACACACCTGAATTGTCAGCGACACAAGGGAATCCCCCCCCCCCCCGTGCATAACGCGGGCTTATTTATCGCCGTTCTTCCCAGCAGTTACTACGTTGTTAAAGTGGCATTAAAGTGGCGGGGAGCCCCCCACATTGTCTGCTGAGGCAATCTGATGCCGACGCGTAAAGCTACTGTGCTTCACCGTTAATGTTTTCTAATGCCAGGACGACGGCTGCAAGGTTGATAAGCAAAACTTCATTTCACGAGGTTCATCTGGAAATACATTATTCACGGTGTTTGTCAGGAGGGTGCTTTTGAAACTTTGCGAGGACAAAACTCGTTTTATGAAAACAAGAGCAGATGTTCTCCAAATGAACTTTTACCAACTAAGAGTGCAAACAAACCTGCTACAGTTATGATATTTTGTAGTTTTGGTTAATTCTTTTGCCATTTTGGGAAAATCTCAAACTTCAGAGCTGTTCCGTGAGCTCTGTGTCTAGATCCAGGATCAGTCATGTGTTAACGCTGTCTGACATGCTATTGTGTCTGCCCTCAGGTCAGGGTATGAGCTGTTTACAGTGCTCCCCATTTACATGAACCAACAGGTGTTCAAATGATTAAACATGCAAAGCAGAGGAAACGGCAGGGACTGCTCCACGATATCTGAAATACAGAAATACATACATACTGTATATATAGAGAAATACTTGTTAGAGCTGAAATGGTAAGTTCCCCTGTTTCATATCACCGTGAAGTATCTTTGGGTTTCAGACTGTTGATCGGACATAACAAGCGGTTAGAAGAGGTCACCATGGGCTGTCGGAACTTGTGGCTCATTTTTCACCATTTGTTTGTCCTGATATCAATGATTCCATGGAACTAACTTCCCAAAGAACATCAGCAAGAAAAAGGTTTACCTAGAGGGAAGTTAGACTTCACAGAGGTTTCTCTTGATATAACAATAATAATACTGAATAATCGACTTCACCCTTTCAGCTCCGCGCCAGCTGGGGAAAATTCAGTCCGACTCACCGAACATGGCGCTGACCTCCCCCGCCATGAGCACGGGCACCGTCTCGTTGTACAGGTTGACGTCGATGATGCCCTTCCGGATGGTCTCCCCGACTTTGGCCCCCAGCAGCATGGAGCCCAGCGTCTCGAAGATGGACGCCAGGATGCACGCCTGCTTCAGCGTGACCACGCCGGAGCCCACCGCCGTGCCGAAGGAGTTGGCCACGTCGTTGGCGCCCACCGAGAAGGCCAGCACGAAGGCAATGATGAAGCCGAGGATGACCATCCACAGATACGCCTCCATATCCATCTTGATATGATTTTTGGTTTTTAAAAATCCAAGTGGAAAAAAACAAAAATAGCTAAAATAATTCTTTTTTTTTTTATAAAAAAAGAAGTGCTCTGTGCGCTTGTAGCGGAGGACTTAAGCCAAGTCCACTCCTCTTTTCTTCGTCCCCTGGTTGTAAAGAGTTCGAGGGGAGAAGCACAGCCGCTAACTAAGCGTCTGGAGCTCAGTCCGGAGATTGGAGACTAGTGATGGTGGGTGCGGGGAGCATTCCATAGCTTAGTGTGAGACGGCCTGTCCGCGCGATCCTTCACCTGCCGGAGAAAAAAAGGGGGACGAGAGACGCAGAGACAGATTAGTGTCATGAGCCATGACGGCTCTTTATCAACAGTGGCTACCATCTGACAACACCTCCCTTCAGAGGAGCTGAAACAAAGGAGGGGAGGGACTGAGAGAGAGAGAGAGAGAAAAAAAGGGATTGAGGATGGAAGATGACAATGCAGAACTGGCTTTGATAAAAAACGGGGCAGTGCACTCCAGAGGAGCGGGGGGGGGGCTGAGGACATCTCAGACAGCCACAATAGGACACCACAGTCTGCACTTCAAAGAAATCGAATCAGAGCGCTCAGAGGGCCTGCTGTTAGTGGCGGGACTATAAAAAGACCGCGGCATCCAGAGCGGGATACGAGCGACCCCCCCCCCCCGATATCAGAGCGAGCTCTTAAATGCTCTTAAACTGCCAAAACCTGCTTCTATTTCACATGATGTTTTGCCCCTTTGCCACACATTTACCGAGTTCCCATATTAGACCACCAGAATATATATATATATATATATATATATATAAATATATAAATACATTTTCACGTCTGACACAGTGATGTCAAAAGCTGATAATAGGCAGAATTACCAATTAGATTAAATGTTTCACATCAGGATGTCCGTGAGGTGCCTGAGAGCGAACGTGAAACAGTTCTCGAGCCCGACTGCGTTACACATTCTAATATTTGCTCTTTTCCAGCCTCAGCAAAAGATTTTTTTGTAACAAGCAAGTTCAAACACATAGCGAAAGCTTTGCTGCAGTACAACATAAAAAAGTGCATGGATTTAAGTTGAGACTGCAATGCAGTAAGAACATCAGCAGTGACGCTTTACTGCTGCGAGAGGTGGGAGCCGTTAGGTAAGTAGACTGATGAGAGAGTAGAGAATGTACAACTTCTGTGTTCTCGTCTTTTTCTTAACCTAAAATATAAAGAATTATTTCAGATGTAAGTTGCTGTACATTACAGCTATTAAGTCTATATATAGTCAAACAATAAGCATGATGAAAAGGATCAGTGGTTTGGATGATGATTTGAGAATACTTAAATCCAGAGTAGTTGAGCTACATAAAATCTAATTGTTGTTAATCTAATTATCTTTTGTTTGAAAGAAAACTTTCTAAAATCTCTTTGTTTCAGCTTCTACAATGTCACGATTTGCTGCTTTTCTTGGCTTTCTGTCACTGTGAACCAAACATCTTTCAGTTTTTTGACTCGGTCCAACAAAACATGACATTGGAAGACGTCGTCCTTGCCTATAGGAGCTCGTAAAGGACATTTTTATTGCTATTTTCTGACTTTTTGTAGATGAAACGATCAATGGATGAATCAAACCGGCGGGAGTCGCAGCCCTCCTAAAACGAGAGTAACACTTAACAACTTCCCACGTCAACTTCCCACGTCATATTTACATGCAAACGATGACGACGTGCTTTAAGAGGAGATGATGAGGCCACCAACACTGAAGCCTCTGGTGGTCCCTGAGAAACCTCCACACCACAAATGACTCGCTCTGGCTTCTCTCTCTCCTCTTTTGTCTCGGCCACATAATCAAAGTCGTTTATAGCGGTTAATGGCAGCACATTTCCATTTTTGGTTAAGCCAATTGTTAATGGGGGAGCACTGAATGTAAACAGCTCGCAGCACATTCCCTCGACATGAACCGACTGTGCGCTCCCCATCGCGTGGGGACGGGCAGCTCCTTTCGAAATAGCCCTCAGCAAGTCCTCCTGACCGAGAGCTCCATCTGGAGCAGGTCCCGTACTGCTACCCCTTATCCTGTGTTGAACCACAAGACACACACACGCGCACACGCGCACACGCACACACACACACACGCACACACGCACACACGCACACACGCACACACGCACACACGCACACACGCAGGTCTGCCAAGACCTGCCTAACAATCAAGATCTAGCAGCGCTTTAAAATCTTGAATCATTTTCCTCACATTAAGTGAGGGCAGTTGTTTTTTTTAGCTCAGGGTTTGCCAAATCTCAAAAAGACGGAGTAAAAAAAATGTTGCGATACTTCACTGATCCCTGAAGGGAAATTGTTTTTTCACCTGCTTCCCTCCAGACAGAGATCAGAGCGAAAGATCAGAGCGAAGGATCAGAGGCCCTGGACTCAAAGAGTCAGAGAGACTCTCAGGCTGAAAGTTCATAAACTGAAGTCATGAACTCATGTCCATCAGGACAATTGCTAGTAAGAGATTAACTAAATTAATAATTTATGACCAAACCTAACAACACAATCACAGGTAGGGTTTCTACCTGAAGCTCTAAAATGTGATTGATTCATTAAGTGCTGTAGTTGGCCCTTACAAGTAGGGTGGTTTATCAGAAACGCCACGATACCATAGAATAAGATGCCACAAGATACGATGTCATAATAATAAGATACCATAAGATACGATACCATTTTTTTTACAGTGTATTCGTCATAGTGTAATAAAGTTTTACTGCTGCGGTTCCTTTTCAAGTAACAAGTCCCTGAATATCAAAGCAGAGTGTCAGTGAACAGATATAAAGCAGTAGTGTGTTCACGTGAACGGAGCAGCTTAACAGCATTTAACGGTGAAAGTCATGGCGAGCGGAGGAGCGGAGGAACTTGAGAAGCCCCCAATGTCATTGAAGTCGCAAGTTTGGGAGCATTTTGTCTTCCCTGTAACTTATAATGACGGGATGAGGGTGGTGGACAAAACCATTATGGTATGTAGGCGTTGTTTAAAGAGAAAGACATACGATAAAGGCAGTACAGTTTGAAGCGCCACCACCCCAGTCTGTCAGCGACGGGGGGCCAAGCCACAACAACAACAACAACAACAAGGTATCATCGCAGCATTTAAGAAAGCGTTTGTGGCAGAATCAGACCGGGCTGAAACTATTACAACATCTATTGGGGTCTTTATTGCTGCAGACATGAGACCATTCTCCGTTGGGGAAAACAAAGGATTTCAAATTCTGGTTAAAGTGCTTGAGCCACGCTACGAAATCCCCTCACGCACCCACTTCAGGATGAAGATCGTTCCTCTATGAAGAGGAAAAGATCAGGACACAGACGGGTGGGCCTCCGGGGCAACGGAGAGCTGTGACCGCTCACTTCATCAAGGCGGAGTGGTTGATTCATAGTCCGGTGCTGTAGACACGCCCCCCTCTGTGAGAGTCACACAGACACACACCTGGTGCAGGTGCTGACAGAAGCAGCAGAGTGAAGCTAGACAGGCCTGATAGCAACATCCCAGTCACCACAGAAAGGTCTACCCTCTCCCCAGACAATGGAGATATTCTCAACTTTTTGAAAAACGTTTTAAAGTTGTAGACCATTTCACAGTAATTGTAAACATTATTGCTGTGTATTTGAATGAATAACCTGACAGGAAGTAAACATAGACCCAAGTTGTTGCCTTGCAGTTCAGTTCAGTTGAAACAGTGGAGGCTAGCGCTGGTCTGCTCTGCTTTCTTTCTTTTCACTTTTTTGATGCTGTAGACCAGGAGTATTCAATTCAATTTCCAAAAGGTCCAGATTGAGAAAATCTCCTCGTGCAAAGGTCCGGAACATTACAATAACATCTAACTTGCACTATGTAGTGCCATATATACTGTATATATATATATATATATATATATATTCAAGAAGCCTAGTAGTAGTAACGTCTCTGTGTAGTCAACAACTGTCAAATCAAATAAAGAAAGTACACAACTAGTGAGCATGGACTTTATCTGTGGTTATTTATCCACTTGTTTCCGCTCTATTCTCTATGTTAACATCAATGTTGGGCAGTGAATTAAAGTGTTAGGATTCTGATCATATTGGGCTCTTACGTTTATTTTCTGTGAATTCATTTCAGATGTGAGTGGGTACGCCGTGGGAAGATTTCACCTGAACGAGTCTGTCCATTCTTAATTAAAGGCTGGTCTCTCAGAACACTTCTCTCTTTTTGGAGCTCGTCTTGTGAGATGACATCTCTGTTAAAATAGAAGCGCTCCGTCAAAATGTAATAATTCTCAATTATCTATCGGTTTTAGGTCCTGGGTCCGGATACAACGGCGTCTGGGTCCAGATCTGGACCGCGGTCCGCCAATTAGTGACCCCTGCTGTAGACACTGGCTGGTTTCTTTTCTTCAACATTGATCAAAGGAAGAAGGTATCAACATACCTCATGTTGCACTTAAGCTTAACAGAATTGAGTATTCTTGAATGTTTTATTTATTTCATTTTGTTTCAAATTGGACATCTTCAATATTTTTGTTTTCATGTAAGACTATAGCCCAAAGTTCTTTCTTTAATTAATAAATGGAAAGCAACGTTATATTTGTCTCCTCCCCTTTTCTTTGCTGATCCAAAAAAAGATCCGAACCGTGACTCAAGAACCGTGATCCGAACCGTGAGTTTTGCGATCCGTTGCACCCCTATACGATACCATAAGATACCATACGATACCATAAGATACCATACGATACCATAAGATACCATACGATACGATTAAGACACGATAAGATACCATACCATAAGATAAGATAAAATACCATACCATGCGATAAGATACCATAAGATACCCTACGATACTATAAGATTTGATAAGTGTACATAAAATGTAAAGTGCATGATAAGTAATACTAACACCAGTGCCTAACAGAAACTACAAAAAGAAAGGTTTTTGAGACTATTTATAACACCTCGATTTATAATATGTTCATTTGAATTGAACCTATCTAGCACTTTTGAGGGGTGCTATATAAATAACACGTTTTACAGTCAATATATTGACAGGAACAGACTAACACAAGCCACTGTGTAAATGTCTAACCCGCCTCCAGAGAACCACACAGTCGATCATGGCCCTCCACCAAGCACAACCAGAGACTCCACAGAGGACACGGAGAAACACGACACCCGGAGAAAGCACAGAACAAGTGTGTGGACGAGGAACGGTGAGTGACTGGAGCGTCAGCGCCGACACATTAACCGGGCCTTTTTAATCGGGTCTTCAACTGTCTAAACAGGGAAACTCAACGTGACAGCTGCAGCTGATGCTCGGGCCATTCTGAAGACCTCACGCCCCTGCTCCCAGTCGTGCACGTAAGAAGTATTTCCTCCGAGACTAAATAGTTTCGCGGTAACCTGTGGAGTCCTCTTATTGACCGCTGTGCTACAGAGGAGACTCAAAAGGTTCCCCAGTCCTAAAAGAAGGTCAAATATGTCAAGTAGTCAAAAGCCTGCCTCAACAGCCCTTTTCAGGGTTACAGGATGTAGTAGACCGAAACCAAAATGACCAATCAGAGAGCCGTACGTCGTACATGTCGACCTTCACCCCGATAAGATAGACAATTTCTAGATGGATAGTTCTCACTTTGTAGAGGACATCAATAGGGTTTTTCGCTCAGTACCCAACACATCGCTGCTGGAGACCAAGGGCGTATTGCTGGGCCCGCTGGAGATAAGGGACACGTGGGAGTACCAGAACCAGGAATGCACGTAGACGCCTGCTGCAGTAAAATAAGAGGTTTTCTAAAGGGATTCTGGTGCTTGGAAACACTTCCACTTTCGTCCACAGGGACCGCCAAAGTCAACACAAAACGAAAGTTCCTTGTAGTAGCTTTGACTCAATGCTTGTCGGTAAAAATAGAAAATACAGGCAAGACGAGTGGTATCCATCGTCTCATCCAACTCTGGGAAAACAAAGGGAATGTTTGCCCAAAGATGTCAAACAATTCCTTTAAATTGTATGATTTCTGGGATGGCAGGACACCAAAGCGCCTGCAGGAAATAATGTAAACGTATGTTCATGTTATGTTCAACAGCACAAACTACCATCTTGGCCCCTGCTCTCTCCTCGAACACGAGTACATGTCTAAATGTGTGTCGCGCCGTTTGAGCGTGGAACACACAGCTTTGACCTTGAGTAGCAAATCAACAGCTACATACATCGATTTTTACATTCAGAGAGCAGAGTATGCGCCAGGATCCAGTTTCAGATTCCATCCATGTGTGCGATGCAGGCCAAGCAGAGCTCATATAAAAATGGATTTCTTGCCAATAGATCGGCCATATGATCTTCGGTTCTGTTTGGGGGGGGGGCTCCTCACCATCTCCAGCTGCACAATCAAGCCGTGTGACTTGTGAGCGTTCGCACGGCTCCAGTGGATGAATCACTGGGACCTTGAAAACGTCTAAGAGTCTTTTGAAAGCAAAGAGTAAAATACATAAAGAAAACGAGTTGCGCAAAATATTATGCAACCGCCGTGAAGGTTCTCTTTTCAACTGGGTGAGAATGTACGTCACGAATATGCTGCTGCTTTGCTGATAGAATGCTGAATGGAATTAGAAAAGTGGGATCTTTACCAGAGGGAAGGAATTACTCGCCTGCTCAATAAAATACTTTACGAGAGATGTTGGAGACAAATCGCGGGCAAGCCCCTCACAGGGGGACAAAGCACGTCTTGAATAGTTTTTACAGAGTTATCATTCAGACATGCACATATTTCCCGCCGGCTGCTTTCACAACCGCACTAAAAAGGAATTTCATGCTTCATTTTCATTTCTAATACACAACAAAATACCGTGTTGGAATTAAAAACACTGATACTGCGTCATAGAGCTTTCTTTTCTTTTCGGGACTTTATCCGTCTAGAGGATTCCGGACCACACGACAGAAAACATGTTCGGCTATAATGAAAGCCAGCTCGGGTGGATCTTTGAGAACGTTCTGCACAATGAGAACCACTGCCGCTGTCCAAGGTGCTGAACCCGAGACCACCGGGATGTGGGAGCTGTCCGAGGTTGATCGCTGTTGTTAACACTGAATAACATCAGGTGAATTTTAGGTGATCAATTATTATGATATTGTTTTGAAGTCATTATGAATATCCCGTTATTCTCACCATTTCTTATGCAATCAGCTTTATGAGATTTTCTTATTTTGCCAATTTCTGTAACTGTTTGTTGAATACCAACTTTACTTTCTGGGGGTAGCTGTGGCTCAGAGCAGATAGTTAACTGATCATTGCCGGTTTATTGCCCCGCTCCTTGTGTACTTGAGCAACTCACCACTGTCCTTGAAGTAGCTTTCAAAGGGCGGGCCAGCACCTTGCCATGGCTGTGGTGTGTGTGTGTGTGTGTGTGTGTGTGTGTGTGTGTGTGTGTGTGTGTGTGTGTGGCAAACTGCAAATCGATTGTTTTTCCACTATAGTGGATGAGCACTATTATGTACTGTAAGTGCAGTCCGTTCACTATCTCATACTCTGCTTGAAATAAACCGCCCCTCTAAAAAAGCTACCCCAAATAAAAACACTGGAAAGTGACAGACTCTCTGAGGCAACATGCTCTTGAGGATTATTTCTGGCAGACACATTTTCTTCCTGTGCGTGTCAGGTGGCAAAACATAATGAGGGCACGAGAAAAAAAAGGCCGAGACCTCTATGTCTGGAGGACACATCGAAGGTTTTAATGAGGGGACTTGTGCCGTACATTGTTTTTGTGGACAATCTTAACTCTGCAGCCGCATCACCGCCCGAGCAGAGCATCGTTTCCGGGTCACAACATTGACCTCTGGGAAGCGTTGGCCATGTCGTGCTGCCGTGAACAGATAAAACTGATCACTGCCATCACTGCTCCGATTGTTTGCCGTCGCTGCTCGCTCACTAATCTGTCCGAGATGCCACTGCACCACAGCCGGTGCAGAAAACACTGTGTCACGAGCTGCAGCCTGCATTGACACGCGGCTGCACAACCCGCACGCAGGATCCCCCACCCCTCCTCCTCTCATCAGCTGGGCAGAGAGCTAGAACACGCATGCAGCGTCAGATGATGACTCACGGCGGCACCGCTAAACCGGCGCTGACTAATTGTTACACCTGAAGCGTACGCAACCGCAGTGCGTGCCTCCAAGGACACAGGATGCTCACGTCTACCGGAAAGTAAAAAAAAAAAACAGAGAGGTGAAAAAAAAAAAGCCTGGAAATGAACTCTACTCACCTTCATGTCTCCTCAGTGGAGGGTGAGAAAGTGGTGGGAGACGAGTGTATGTCAGAGACGAGAAAACACGGAGAAACGGTGGGACTGAGAGAGAGAGAAAAAGATGGAATGGACCGGGGGAATAAAAACCAGGAGGGGAGCATGTGATGTGACGGGGGGGGGGGGGGGGGGATTCTGAGTGGAAGAGAACAGCTGATGACAGGAGGAGAGGAAGAAAGAGAGAGGCTTGGTTAGAATATCAGCAGGTTGTGGTGCTGTTGCGGGAGAGAGAGAGAGAAAGAGAGAGGGAGGGGGAGAGAGAGGGATAGAGAGAGAGACGGAGAGAGAGAGACGGAGAGAGGGAGAGAGAGGGGGAGAGAGAGGAGGAGAGAGAGAGAGAGAGAGAGAGAGAGAGAAGCGCAGCCAGCTGAGTCTAGACTGCCTCTTAAAAGGGAAGTATCCTCATTCACGGCGCGCACCAGCCAATGGCGAGCGGCGGAGAGGGACCGGACTCGCAGCCGACTGGCACAGAGCACGGACGGACGGAGAGGAGGCAGCCAATAGCCAATTCATGTGGATGTGTGGATTGGCCTGGAGAAAAGAGAAAAGGCATGCGGACGGATCAAGGGTGTTAGGAGCGGCGGCGTTCCCCTCGGTCACTCTGGTCGATATCTAATATGCAGACGCGTGTTCAAGAAGGAGAGCTACAGTGCGAGTTACACAAGAGTCATGTGATGAGATGAGCCTAGCCACACACACACACACACACACACACACGCAGACTCTATCTCAACAGTCGTTTGGCTGCCATCCACACGTCACTTTTCTCAGCCTCTCTCCC